>NW_015170313.1:384187-396292 GCF_001447785.1 Gekko japonicus | reverse complement strand
AGTCCTGCTGACAGCCTCCAGGTGGGACCTGGAGATCTTTGGGCATTACAACTGATTTCCAGACTACTCAGGATACAGGAAATGCTAGCCTTCCTTTCCTTCCTTCCCTCCCTTCCTTCCTTCCTTCCTGCACAGATCTGCATGTCCACCCCCAGCTAGCAATCCAAAACAGTCCAGTGGCACCTTTAAGACCAAGTTTTATTCAGGTACAAGCTCTCCCTCCTCTGCTAGGGCAGATCTGTGCATCCCCCTCATAGCTAGCAATCCAAAACAGTCCAGTGGAGCCTGAGCAGTGGGTGTTGCCTTCTGACACACTTCCAGTGACATCAGGGTGTGTGACATATGCAAATAAATTATGCTAATGAGTTGTGCTAATGAGCTCCTGCACCTCCTTTTCTATGAAATGACCCTGCTCGTCAGCATCTGTCTATCAGACACATTCTGCTTCTCCACCCAGATAGCCAGCACTAGACCTGTCCTGCATAAATCTGTCCAATCTCCTTTTAAATCCATCTGCACCTGTGGCCATCACTACATCTCATGCTCATCAGTTCCACAAATCACTGGGCAACCGGTAACTATCCCAGTGATTTATTATCATGGCTATTTCACCCATTCCATTGTTTTTGAATATGTTACCCATCTTGAGCCATCAGGAGAGGGGGGAAATACGGCTTTAAACAAATATAGATATGGGCTAGACAAAGTTAAGCCACTTTAAAAATCCCACTGATTTCAATGGGCTACGTTTATGCCCATGCTTAACATCCCTACTGAAATCTGTGTATGATTTTGGATGGATTGTACCTTAAATTTGCAAGATCAAGATGGCCAGCTATGTTAGTCTGTCTGTAGCAGTAGAAAAGAATAAGAGTCCAGTAGCACTTTGAAGACTTACAAAATTTGTAGTAGGGTATGAGCTTGTGTAAGTCACTGCTCACTTCTTCAGATACAGTTAGAATGTGAGTCCACCTGTCTTATATATTGGAAAGTGGAGTGATTTCAGATGCCAAAGGAAATTAGCTGGCAAATGACAATAGCAGTTGTGATTAGATTAGGTGTGATATGCAGAGAGATAGTAGGCATGGGAGAAATCAGCATTGAAAATGAGACAAGAAACCTAGGTCTTGATTCAGTCCAGGTGGATGCATTGTCTTGAGCTTTGCTATCAGTTATCAGTTGCAATTCAGCAGTCTCTCTTTCTAACGTCCCTTTGAAATTCCTAAATTTGCAGTTACTCTGTAATAAGTACTCCACCCAGTGGACAGAATCCTTAAGAATGCAAATAACACAAAATAAACATAATCTTAACCCCCAGTAATAAATATTTGTGAGGTGTTTCTACTCAGGATAATTATCTCCTCCACTTCCTGAACATTAATCTTTAGTTTTCTTTGAACTTCGCCTAACTTTAACATCTCATAGTTATTTGTAATGATACCAGTTCCTTTAAGGGGATTTTCCCCTCCCCCTACATCAGGGAGAAATGTCTCAAGATCTTAACTATTTCATCTGGGTGACCTGCCTTTTGTAAATTCAGCTGCAAGCCTTTACCTCATTATTGCAAAACTGCAGGACCTTTAAAGCATAGACACACACATTTAAACTATTCAAACAATCAGCATCTTGTCCACCATTATTATCAAAAGGGGTGGAGTAGAGAGAGAGCAAATCATTGTTCAAATAAGAGGCTTATGTTAGGACTCTTCAAGGTATTTATAATTAGTTTTCCCAGGTGGTTTAACAGGAGAACGAGTATGAAAAAAGTTAGTATGGAATTATAGGCATTCCACACACCCCTTCCCTTTGGTTAGGGCAGATGCTGAATTTATCAGGGTTTTATTTTAAGAATATATTGGGCCCCCAGTTTCCTCCTGAAGCACCAAAGTCAGCCCAGTCATCCAGAATTTTATATTTCGTGCCTTCTAGAGCATCCTTGTACCCCCAATATCTCATTCCTCAGTCTACCTAGCTATGTTGTTTGTAGAGGGCCAGACAGAAGAGCAGATTAATGCCGGGGGGAAGAAGGTAAGACTTCCCCTGGCTGGAGGAGAAATTATTTATTTATTTAATTCATTTATACCCCACCTTTCTCCCCAATGGGACCCAAAGCAGCTTACATCATTCTCTTCTCCTCCATTTTATCCTCACAACAACCCGTGAGGTAGGTTGGGCTGACGGAGTGTGACTGGGCCAAGGTCACCTAGTGAGCCTCCATGGCACGAGTGGAAAATGGAACCCAGGTGGTCTCCCAGGTACTAGTCCAACACTCTTAACCACAACGGGCTCATAGGAAACAAAAAGAGAGTAGTGGTTCTGCACTTCTGTTTGATACCAAATCACAAATCAAGTGTTAAAAGTAATGGAGTAAGAACAAGGGAAACCATGGTTAAACAATACGTTGAGATCAAACTTCATCTGACTTACAAGTAATGTAATAATAAAGGGAACCAACTGTTACAATGCTAAAGAAAAACTTCATACAGTTTTCAGGATGGAGACACCTGTAAACATGTCACCTCAGAGACATCTTTGCACAGTTTGTCCATCCTTCCACAATGCATCCATGAACCGTTTCTTAGCTCCATATGAAAACCTCACAGGAGAATTTTCTTTCCCTAGCAGTATCACATATTAAAAATCCCATGTGGGTGCATGTAACTAGGGTTTTTCCTTTTCAAAATGGGTAGTAGCTACTTCATAGACTCCACTCTAGAAAGGGCAATGCATGCAAATACAAGGTTGCCCATTAGGGATGTGCATTCAGACATTTTCAGTCTAAAACAGTGCCCAACATTCTCTGTTTAGGTTTGGATCCGAAATAGCTGAACGCCTCTACTGCACATATCTTGCTGAACTGGGAATCACACATGTCAAAGAGTGATGCATAGGCATTTCCCAGAAATTTCAGGCAGAAAAAAGGTCTTCTTCATTACCTGCTACTTCAGATTTTTTAACTAAGCATACCAAGGACTAAATATGGGAACTTTCATGCACAAAGTATGTGCTCTGCCACTGAGCTATGACACTCTTTTTCTTTTCAAACAGACATTTGAGGATCAGGTTTTATTTTGTACTAGGAAAAAGGTCTGTTGTGGAAATAAATACAACGGCCTCTAGAAAGAGGCTCTGGGCAGGTGCCCCGGCCTTGGACACTCAGTGTCAATTTGCTGTGGTGACCTCAGCAGGGTATAATGATACTGAGTCCACCATTTTCTCCAGAGGAACTGATCTCTGCTACCTAAAGAACAGTTGTAATTTTGAGTGATCTCCAGCCCTCACCTGGAGATTGGCAACGATGGTTCTCCAGAAGGGAATGGTTGGTTTGGAGGGTCGAGTCTATGGCTTTGTACCTGTCCGAGGTCCCACGCCTCCTGAAACCTCACCCTCTCCAGGCTCCATCCCTTACATCTCCAGGAATTTCCCACCTGGAGTTGGCAACCCTATCTCCTTCCCAGCCAATCATCAACCTACCTTTATTTCCCCCTCACTCCCCCCCACACACCTGCATCCTCTCCCGTGCTCCAAAGCCCTGACTGCTATGTCACATTGGCTGTCATACAGGGGCCACTTCAGCAGCATATAAGGATACAGAGCCCACCATTTTCTCCAGGGGAACTGATCTCTGCCATCTGGAAAGCAGTTGTAATTTTGAGTGATCTCCAGCCCTCACCTGGAGATTGGATACGTTTTACCTCAGAAGAGCAAACTGTTTAGAATGTTCGGGGCAAAAGCCAATCAAGTTGCATATGCAAACGACCTCTGTGTTCCAAGGCAAAGGCCAATGAGGCTGCATATGCAAATAAACTCTGTGTTCTGACTGGCTGGGTAGGGGAGGGGAACAGCAAACTGTTTAGAATATTGGAGGTGAGACTCAAGCAATGCAGCCAGTGGATAGGCACAGATTCTGAGTGACACACCAGGGCGTCAACCAATTCCGGAGCGTGTGGAATGTTCTAGAGAAGTGCCACCACCATTCGGCTTTTATATATAAGGGAGATTGTAGACTAGAATATTCATGACAGTGGCTCTGAGGGAGTGATAATTATTTTGTTTTTACTATTTTTTATTGGATACTTGTACATTTTCAGCTGTTTGATTATAATGTGACTGTTGTTCTAGTCTTTTACAGTTTCAGACATTTTTTAGTTTGGGATTGGGCTTTTGGGGTTTGTTTGTTGTTGTTTTTGCAGGGGGAAGGCAGTATATAGGTTTTATAGGCAAACCAATACATTTTTTTTGCTAATACCTTCATGTTCTCAGAATTATCTATGAAGAGCAAAAAAATCAAAGACAATCAGACAGAAGCCAAGACAACAGATTCATTCTTTCAGTAAAACAAGAGCTTGTAAGGGTTACGGTTAAGGTCACATGTAGCATGGGGAAAGCAAAGAAGAATATGGCCTGTAAAGAGTTTGGATTCCCTTTTCCCTCTCCCACCTACTCCGGTTGCCTACCATCTGTAGGCTCCATTGAGTACAAATTCCCTTCCCACAGTTTGGTCTTCAGTTTGATCTTAAGAACTGAGGTTTCCTCCTGAACACTTGCATGCAAGCTATGCATTTTTAAGAGTTTGATGTATTCAGGGTTATTCAAAAAGAAAACAGGACTTTTACTGTTTCATTCACAACTAATATATGGAGTTCTCTCTTCATTCTTCATGGTAAAAATGGTAGGGATCTGTTGATCCACCAGGCAGAGGTCATTTCGGGGGGGAATGCGGGGGAACACAGTTCCCCCGGGTGAGGTATGGGGGCGGGGCACATGACGAAGCCCCGCCCCCTGCTTCCGGCCACCCCGCTTCCGGCCCTCATTCAGCCAGGAAGAGGCAGGAGAAGAGGGAGGGTGAGTTGCTTCCTCCCTGCCTCTCCCCACCCCTGCCTGCCTGGGGCCAGGGAGGGCCTTTGCGGGGCTTCCTTGCACTCCTGCCGGCCTTGCAGGTCCACCGCCGGGCCCCTCATGGGGCTTGGCAGTGGAGCTGCAAGGCCGGCACCGGCGGCCGGGACCGTTGGGGGCGGGGTGTGTGGCCTCATGACACATTTCCGGTGATGTCAGGAGGTGTGGCTTTATGACACACTTCCAGTGATGTCAGGGGGTGTGGCATATGCTAATGAGTTATGCTAATGAGTTCCCCTAGCTCTTTTTCTATGAAATGACCCCTGCCACCAGGTAATTACTAAATAATTACCGGGTAGTTTCTGTTTGATAGTTTAACCAGATCAAGATGAACAATCCACAGCAGTGTTCATATACTTGATTTCATTGCAAACAGTCTGTCCATGAAACAAAAAGATTAAATAATACATCAGCTTAATTAAACAAAACACATTATTTGCTTGTTTCCTTACATTCTACCCAATACAGTACTCTGATATTTTAAACATAAAAAGATTAAATGGTTGCTTTGGGAGATGAAATATCTGTGAACAGCAAAAAAATCACAGACAATCAGACAGAAGCCAAGACCCATTCTTTCATTATTCTCATCTGCATCAGATCCAGTTCCTGTTAGGGTCCAGGTGACCCATAGCCAGAGAAATCGGAAACCCCTAACTGCTCAGAAGAGGAATGGGCTCAGGTGGTGGTTAACACCTCATGGTCAACCATATCGACTGCCAACAGATCAAGAAGAATCAGCAGCACCAAGCCACCTCGATCCACATGTCTCCAGAGATCATCTACCAGGGCGACCAGCACCGTCTCTGTACCATGGGCGAGGCGAAAGCCAGACAGGAAGGGATCCAGGACCTTAGCCTCATCCATGAACACCTGAAGCTGTATTGCCACTGCCCTCTGCCACTATGGCTTATTGGTATAAAGGTAATTGCTTGCTGGTATGATTGTTATCTCCACGGGAAGGACCAAAGCACCGTTTTAGGTTGGGAGAAGGGCCGGGGGGGGGTGAAGTCCCTTCTGTATTTGCACCACAGTTCTGATTCCCATTGGGTGCCTCATGTGCAAGAACTGAGGAGAACCCTCAAGTCTGATGGTGTGATGTCTGACATAGGTTAGGAACCCAGACCCAACCTGTGTACTCCATGATGCATGAAGAATTTTTTAGACCTGGTCAGGTCAGAATCTGCAACCTATCAGCCTTTCAAATGGAAGTCTTCCAGTACCAATCATAGGAATGAAGCAGCCTTTCTCTCTGTTTATGTCAAGTTTGCCACTTGTTTCACAAATACTTGCTAGGATCTCATACCGTTTGTCCATCTCTTCGATAAAGTTAAACCATAGTCCAGTAGTCCCTTACAGACTAACAAGATTTATTCCAGCATTTTCTTTGCCTTTAAGGTGCCACTGGTTCTGGTTAATTTCTACCACAAACTGACATGGATTTGGATCCATCCCTTTGGATTTATCATCCCTTCTTTGTCTCTCCAGCAATGTTTTATACTATTGTGGATGCAAGCCACATCAGGTCACATGATCAAGCATAGATGAGGCATATAGGTGTTTGGGCTAGGACTCTACTCTCCTTCCAACCAATTATAATCTGTACCACCACCACCCCATAGCTGCTTTACTTCTTTCTCTCTGGTTCTCAGTACTACCGCAAGGGAAGGACAACACAGATCCCTTCAACAATGCTTCAGGAATACCCAAGCCTACAGAAACATTTTTAAGTTATTCAGTGTAAATAGGATACTGTCAAGGAGTCCAAAGCTGAACCCTGTAGGTCCCCAGGGCTGTTGTACACAAGTAACCAGACCATAGTTTAATTCTTTTAAATTATGTATAGTTTTATTTAGTTTCCATCAATACAAAAGATTTAATCTACAGGCAACATAATGCTCTAAAGATACATCAGAAAAACAAGAAAACTAGCTTAACTATCTAACATGGGTTCAAAACGTGCACTAGATGGCACAAACCTTAAGTCCAAGATTTAAAGGCCATAGCTATTGCGTTCTCTACATTGCTGTCTATTGCAATCTGAGCATATCATAGTCCAGGTCTTTAGTCCATCATAATCCAAGATAACCTCCTTTCTTCATGGCCTTTACTCAATTATATTTTTTTTGGCCAAGCAGCATCAGGTGATGATGACACCCAATCAGGACACATTCTTGCTGGAACCCTCTAGAAAATTACCTCATCGCTCCTGATTCCCCCCCCCCCGCATCCTGTGGGCCACAGGTTCTCATGAGGAGCTAATTATCACATTTCCAGCTCTGGCCTTGAAGATGATAAGAACAATGTAGGCCAAGAGATCAATTAGCAGCACCTGCAGGATGGGACAGGCCCGTAACTATTCACATTAACTCTTGAGGGAGGGGGCTGGGGGTGCTTTGCCTTACAGATTCCCTTAATGTACTAATTCAGGATTACCTCTAGTGCTTTTTTTTGGGGTTGCTGTTTCAAAACATTCTCTATTTTCCCCTGGCAGCCCAGAAAGGACAGTGAAACCGCTCGTGAATACATGCCTGCAAGAGACAAGATTTGGCATAGGCATGGAACGTTCTGCCTCACCTCATTCCGAGACAGAAACTAGCAGGCAGGTCTTTTATTTATCCATTTCAGCCATATGACCTTGTAAAACACAATTAACCTTTTCATTAAACAATATCTCTCAATGCAAAAAAAAAGTAATTTTTTTTTCACAAGTGGACTGTTCTATGTTAACTGTATGCTGCGGCCCTTAAACAAAATATTTGTGCTTACATAAATACTTGGAAAAGGTAAAAATGTCAAAACAGTTGGTGTTTGTTATTAAAGTCTCGGCTCACCGTCAGCTTACAACTGAATTTCAAACAAAGCTTGTATTATGCAGGCTCCGTTTATTCAAGATTTCAGTGTTTAAAAGTCAACGGACAATTCCAAACAAGGCTCCAACTGCAAAGCCTTATTGTAAGACCTGAGCTTCAACTGAACACAGCCTTATTTTAGTATCTGAAGCCCTTTGTTGTCTATCTTTTGAGTGTCATGAGACATGCCAGTAGGGGGTACTGAGTACCTATCACTGTGGCCTCCTTGGGCACTCTCGACAGTATAGAAGCTTGCAGTGAAATCCTAAACAGACCAACACCCTTCAGAGCCATAGGCTTAGAAAAGTGTAGTTCTGTGTTGGAAGGAATGCACTGGTAGTTGCGTATGGTTGCGTGGTTGTGTGTTCGGCCCTCTCTCCCTTGGTTCCTGCCCATTGCTTCATTCTCTAATGTCTCAATGAAGTTCTACATGGACAGAACAGGACATGTATAGCAACATTAGCAGAAGAAAGGGATTGCTGCCTCCTCCCCCTCCTTCAGAAGACTACTCGGAATTCTGTTCTACAACATAGATATAAGCCTGCCATTTGCAGGTGGTAACTAGACCACTTCCCTATTAACCCTGCAAACCATTCCCTAGTGTAAACTCAGCAGAAATGGGATAGAGAAACAAAACAGGAGGGAGAAAATGGATTTGGCGTGAAGCCGTGATGGCCTGCAGTAGAAGAGGGGACCTGACAGAAATTGTCTCTGCTGAAGAAAGGGCCCTGAAGAAAATGGCTGCATTGGAGGGGTAGGCTCTATAGCAATATACACAACTGAGGTCCCTCCACTCCCTCCCCAAACCCTGCCTTCCCCAGACTTCAGCCCCAAATATCCAGGAATTTCCTAATCTGGAGCTGGCAAACCTCTTCCCTTCCTCCTCAGCCTCCATTTTCACATACCAATAGGTTTCCCTCCAAAATGTTCCAAGTCTTCTCAAAGAGATACCACCACAAAACAATGTTTGGCAAATCCCTCTTCAGGCTCTTAATGTCACTAAATACCTTGCCCTATTGCCTACCTGATAATAAGTGTGAAGACAATATCCCTTCTATCTGACCACACTCCTTTTAATGTCATAAATTCTGTTTAAAAAAAAGGTTTACAGTAAATTGGCAAAAGAACTCACAGTACAGTCCTAAGAGTTATATCCATCTAAGTTCATTGACATCAGAGCTTAGAAGGGTGTGTCTTTGCCCAGGATTGCACTGACTACTAGAAAATGAGAGGAATGCAAAGCTACCAAGCTCCATCCCTGTGTATAATATAGAAAGCTTGCAAGTAAATTGCTACACCATATAAATCTATTTAACATTAAACCAAGTTCAGGGTTTTTTGGGGGGAAAGGCTGACAAATAAAAAGCCTCACATTTAAATTCAACCGATCATTCTATATGACCCAGCTCATTTCTCACACATTTGAAAATAGCAAAACAAAAATGGCCCAGAAAATGTATTATTTTTAACTTTCTCTAAATTGATATGAATTATAATTGGAGGAAACACATATAACCTATTTAGTCCTTAATCTGCTTGTTAGAACTGTAATGACACATTGGCTTGTTTCCAGTGATGGAAGGGCACACTGATCTTAGAGAGAGGGCAATTTCAGCCAAATCCCTCTCACCACTGAAAAACCCCACTTTCCCCCTATCCTGACCCTCACCAGGGATCAAAATTTCTGGGGCTCAACAACTGCAGTGGGAGTGAGAGGAGGAAAAGTCCTTCTCCACACCCTCTACTCCACTAGTGGATCCTGGAGGATATGAAGCTAGGGTTCCCAGGTCCTCCCTGGCCACCAGTAGGGGGTGGAGTTTAGGTTTGCCAGCTCCAGATTAAGAAACTCCTGGAGATTTGGAGGGGAGCTTAGGGAGGACAGGGCTTCAGTGTGGTATAGGTGCCATGGAATCCACCTTCCAAAGCATCCACTTTCTCCAGAGGAACTGATCTCTGTAGTTTGGAGATGATCTGTAATTCTAGGGGATCCTCAGCTCCCACCTGCAGGCTGGCATCCCTATATGAAACATTTACATTTGGCACATATGAGGGAAAAGAATGGACTGGAAAGCTGTCTAGCATGTCCTTTGTTAGCAGAAGCGCTCTGTCACAGTAGTTTTCAAAAATTTTATCTTCAGGTCACCTTTTCCAGCTCGTCCTGCCTGACAAGGAACTGCCTGTATGTCTGCCGCTCATCCCAGTGCGTTGCAGGAGATTCTAAAGTGTTCTCTACAGTGCTGTCAGTTCAAGCAGAGCCCTGGCCAAGCATACAAAACATCCTCATTGTCCTGCATAACCTGAGAGTGTACCTTGGAATGTACCCAACGGTTGCACATTGTAAAGGGGAAATTAGTGGTGGTCAGCAAACTGGCTTTCAGGAAGGGTAGCCTGCTATTATTGCCTACTGAGGAAGCCCTGTTGGCCTTCCAAGGAACTCCAGGACTCTCCAGAACATATTTTGAAAGCAATCGCTCATATATCGCAGGAGCCCAGAAGCATATTGGGAAGAAGCAGATATCTGTTTGCCCAGAGCGCATTAACACACATTACAGTCTCTTTGCTAATGGTGTATGGCCTAAATACTATTATTTATTCATCGTATTTTTATTGGGCTCATTTTTACCCTTCCCTTCTAACCAAGTAACTTAGAGGTGGTGTGTAGGGTTCCCTCCACGCCATCATTTTACTTGCACAATGACCCTGTGAGATCGGTCAGGCAGAGACAGCAGGACGGGCCCAAGGTCACCCGCTGAGTTTTATGGTGAGTGGGAATTTAAGCCTGTGTATCCCAGGTTCAGACCTGGATGGCCCAAGTTACCCTGCTCTTGTCAGATCTTGGAAGCTAAGCAGGGGCTGCATTCAGACGGGCAGCTAATCCTGTCATCGGCCCAGCTCTGGTGTTGCATGACCAGACAGCTCCCCCAGTGAATCGCCTTACCACACACGGACTCCGCTGTGGATTGTCTACACGGTGTCCACTGAAGGAGCCGCGCGGTCTGTTTTTTTTTTTAATTATTCATTTGTGCATGCCCATATGCACTTCACTGTGTACTTGTTCTTCTGCACATGCACGGAATTGAATGGTTAAAGCACTGCATGAGGGACTACTTTGCATGTGGAAAGACCTACCTTATCCTCCCTCTAGGTCCAATTACGATTATCGATGTTGATTAAGTTAACGGGCCATTCATAAACATTAAAGTGTCCATGACACTTGAGCAGAGCTCTGCAGCTATCGTTTTTTTTTAATGGTGTCCGTTCGGGATGGTGACCGCAGCAGACCATCCCAACAAGCTGATCGCATGATGGAATGATCAGTCGGGGGAAAGTCCGTCATTGGCCCGACGGGAAGCATCAGCACCGGACTTTCACTGGTATCTTTTAAGTACGGCTCCCTGGCGGGGCTAAACAGGCTGATCATGGAAGCTGCACCTTTCCCAGATGTCGCTGTCTGATCGTTCCCTTTAAATCCTCCAGGCATTCGTGCCTGGGTCAGATCTCAAGAGCCGTCTGACTGCGACCAGGGTCAGCCCTGGTTAGTACTTGGATGGGCAGCCACCAAGGAAGTCCAAAGTTGCTGTGGCAAAGGTGGGCAATGGCAATCCACCTCTGTTTGTCTCTTGCCTTGAAAACCCTGCAAGGTTGCCGTAAATTGGCTGCATCTTGTCGGCATTTTCTACCCCCACTCCCAGGTTCGACAATCTAGCTACTATGCCGCATGAATACTAGCCAAATCCACTGTATTGGTCCTGATCTAGTATTTGTTTTCAGCCTTTGACATTTGTTTTGTGAAGCAGCTGTCTTCTTTTTCCTTGATGGTTTTTAGTTTCCTAAGATGACTGTGATTAAAAGTACCAGCCACAGCCCTGAAAACTCCATCGAGTGCTTTGCAGCTACAGTGCAGTCCCCATCTGTCTTCCATGCAAGGATGTGGAGAGATGAGCTTTGCCAAACATAAGGGCAGCAGCATGCACAAAAGTGCACATTGCTCCGTGTTATCAAAAGCCCATGAAATCATAAATTTAACACACCCAATCGAGAGTCATATGTAGCCTTTGATGTCCTGACTCCAAGGGGAGAGACAACAGCCATGCCATATCTAACAAGTCTTTGACTCAAACAACACGTTCAAAGTCAGGATCTAGAGATCAAATGCCCTCATAACTTAGTCCAGTTCTGTGATAGACCCTTTTCATAACATCATGAACAAGAACTCATCCAAGATTTGAGATTCAGGTTGCATCCCTCTGGAAAAGCATGAGGGAGGGAGGATAAGTCCCACTGAATTCACTGGCGGTTTCTTGCCACTGTTCCTCCACACACAGGCATCTTCCCTGGCCTCTAACTCTGTTTGCTG
>NW_015170313.1:364818-384141 GCF_001447785.1 Gekko japonicus | reverse complement strand
CAGATGGGACAATAGTCCTGAGTGCCAACTTTGGAAGCAATCGCTAAGCATCTAATTCTTGTGGGTCACCACTGTGGTTGTCTCCTGATGCATGTCTCTTCTCCTGCTTGCCCATCACAGTGAGCTGTGCAGCCCAGCAGTTTTGCTGGGTAGGGGATTCATGAGAGACATAATCAGAACCATTATTAAACGAAGCCCTCTCTATCCGAATGCCAGCTCTGTGTATTAAGATTGTTTATTGCTCAGAGATGGGCAGACCATCCTTCTTAAAAACACTTCGAATCATCAGTGTAGTAATTCCTGAGCCATGTACTGGAGCACACTGATGTGCTGTCACTCGCAAGCGTTCTGTGACAAATAAACTGGTAGAGCCCCAGCTTGACACGCAGAAGGTCCCAGGTTCAATCCCCGGCATCTCCAGTTAAAAGGACCAGAGAGTGGGTGATGCGAAAGACCTCCACTTGAGACCCTGCAGAACCACTGCCAGTCTGAGTAGACAATACTGACTTTGATGGACCAAGGGGTCTGATTCAGTATAAGGCGGCTTCATGTGTGAAAGACTCCAATGAGCCAAAACAAAGTAGTGCCTGCTGCCTCTCTGCATAGATTTACTGATCTATTCAGATGGGTAGCTGTGTTGGTCTGAAGCAGCAGAGCAAAGTTTGAGTCCTCTGTGTGTGTGTGTGTGTGTGTGCGTGTGTGTGTGTGTGTGTGTGTGTGTGTGTGTTGTTCAGCCAATGATCACATCTCTGTGTCAAATGGGATTGGATCCTTTAAAATTATTTACCTATCCTAATTCCTGCTGCATTTCTGAACAAGTCACCACTTTGGGCCTGTCTTCTTCCAGATCAGGACAAGAAGGGCAAGTTGTTGTTGTTCACAAATGTTGGAGTGCTCTTCAGATTGACTCAGAAGGCAGCTCTCTGATCCTGAATGATGAGGAGCTGGTCCAGCTGCCCACGGCTATACTTCACCTTCTTCCCTCTCTGATGGCCTGGCAGTCAAGGCCATTCTCAATGGCAGCGCCTCAGTGAGTCCAATGCTTTGGTCTCCACTGACATGGTGCCTCAGTTCCTGTTGAAGCAGCCCAACCCAAGCCACGAGCGAAGACTCTCGCAACTTTAGCAGGTTCTGGGCTTTTGAAAGTACTGAAAAGTGGAAGGGCAGAGGAGTCGCAGATTTTTCCCACCTGGCCCACACTCCCAAATTCCTTCCCTTTCCCTCTTCCTAAAAGAAAAACCCATTTGGACTGTAAAAGTGCAATCGGCCTTTAAGTTCAGTTCAGAAAAGAAGTGTACTTCAGCTATCAGGAGTATGGCACACACTGCTTTGGTGTCATCAACATGCTGACAGGATTCCTTACAGTTAAGTCACCACTGACAGAAGCTATCCAGTTTCCTTCAAAGAAGTAGAAGCAACTTGACCTCAGCAGCTATTCAATTATTAACCGCTCCTGCTGTAAGGATCTATTTATGTGTTTATCTATTTTGCTATTCAGCCTAAATTTAATTTGCTGCAAGCTTTGATTTTCCTTTAAATGGTTGTGATCCATCTTCCTTAATAATAGCTTCAGATATTGGAAGACAGCTAAGGCGTACTTTATCTCTAGGCCAAGAGAATAGCAAAGTTTGTCAAAGTGACCTTCGCTGTCATCTCCACACATTTGATTGATTGATTGATTGATTGATTGATTGATTGCAGCTTATATCCTGCCTTACCCCACAAGTGGGCTCAGGGCAGCTCATATCATATTGTGATACAGCAGCAGTTTAAAACATTAAATGATCATTAAGAAGTGAAGTGTTGAGATAAGTAAAAACATTAGCTCAGGGGTGTCAAACATATGGCCTGTGGGCCAGAACCAGCCCATCCAGGGCTCTTATCCAGCCAGCGAGCAACTGGTAATTACCTTTATTGGCAGATGACAGGGCTGTACATTCTGTCCCTGTAGAATGTCCCCATGCTAATGAGTAATGGGCAGTGGGACCAAGAGGCCGGGTATCAGGGAGATACTTTAAGGAAATACTGTTAGAGAGAGTGCTAACATTTTAAGCATGTTTGTATTTTGAATATTGTTAATTTAGTTTGTCTGTGTCCTTTATAAAGTTTATATCTCCTGTACCTGGCATGACATTTTATGGCACACATGGCCTGGCCCAATAAAGTGACATTTATGTTAGTTCTGGCCCTCGTGACAAAAGAGTTTGACACCTCTGCATTAGCTAATCTACATATAATAATCTGAGTCTCCTAACTGACAGTTCAGCAATTGGTTACATACTGAAGTACGCTGACCCCATGCTAGAAGGGGCAATGGATCAAGATATATCAGGTCAGCCGCTCCCGGCAACAGTTGATATACAAGAGACACGGGTGGCTGATGCAGGGGAGGCCAATGTTATTGGACATCCGCTACCTCAACCAGGCAGAACAGCCCCATTTTACAGGCCCTGCAGAACTGTAATAAGTCCCACAGGGCCCTGATCTTAATTGGGAGCATGTTCCACCAGGCCGAGGCCAGGGCCAGAAAAGTCCTGGCCCTAGTTGAGGCCAGACCGAAATCTCTCAGGCTGGGGACTACCAATTGGTGCTGGACGGCAGAGTGCAAGGCTCTGCAGGGCATATATGGGGAGAAATGGTCCCGCAGGTATGCTGGTCCCTGGCCACAAAGGGCCTTAAAGGGCCTTATGACGTAAAAAAAAATCACTTTTATTCCTGAGTTAGGTGGTAAGATAGCACAGCACTCGAATTTGTGAAGGCAAAATTATTTTACTCTTGTTTGTTGATTTAGAGAATTTATACGCCACCTCTCCAGAGATTTGCTTGAGGCGGTTTCCAACTGAAACAAGAAAACAAAAACATTAAAACATAAATATTAAAAACCAAACAATGCCACTAAAAACAAGCCAGGACATAAAAACAACACACGGTAAACACTGAGCAGCCTCAAATAATACAGATAAATGGAATACCTGGAGAACAGAGGTGTAGAGAAAAATTTACATTTTTGAAAGTTTGTGATGCATAAGTGGAAAGGGTATGGTACGATGATACAGACTGATTCATACAGCCCAATTCATAAACCAAAAAAGGGTCAGTGCTGCAATTAAAACTGGTGAAGATCCACTGAAATCCATAAACCTCAGGCCAAAATGGCATGTGTATTGTAAAGCCTAGGATGGAATACGATCCCAGCTTTCCTGCATAGCCATCAATCAGTTCAGAAACCAGAAATAAGCACATCTCAACCTGCTTATCTGTTTTTTCACAAAGGCACACTAACAGCAGGAGAAAGATTGACAGGCACCTGAAGATCTACAAGGGAGATAGATCTAAGCCATTTTACATCCAAACATTCCACTTCAACTGTTTATGGAGTACAGCTTTGATGCTGATCCACACGTCATTCAATACCATATCAGTCAGTACTGAATGTGTGAACTGCTTCCATTATGTTAGAAGCAAGTGTGGAATTCTAACTTAAGAAGATAGTAGGCTCCACAAATGACATGAGGCCTCATAGGATTGCCAGCTAACAAGCCGCTGGAACCTGGGAAGTGGGGCAGAAACAAGCATAAATGACGTCATACTATACTGCAATGTCTTATCCGGTTGATCTGGGAAATTCCAAGAGCATTGTGCAACATGATGACTTAGAAGGTTGCCAGGTCTCCCTTTACAGTGGAAGACCTCATGCCAGCAGCCCCCCACCCCACCCCTTCTGCCATTTGGTAGGCTGGCAGAGGAAAAAGTCGGAGAAAGACTGCCATCACATCAATGGTGTGCAGGCATTCTGGGGGCGAACCTGGATCCTTAGTCATTTCAGTGTTGAGTTTGAAAGTGACATCATGCCATCAACACCCACATCTCTTCCCCGCCCAGGTCCTTCCAAGTGCCAGCTATTGGCTGGCAACCCTAAAATCACTCCCAGATTTTCAACCAGAAATTATACCACAACATTATTCTATGCTGTTCTCTCTCCATTTTTACTCCCACTTCTCATTCAAGCAGTGGCAGGCAGGACCAAAGGGCAGGAAGTAGCCCACAAAACGGCCATTCAGGTCCCTTTAGTCCTCACTTGCTAGTATAATGTGTATGGGGGGGTAAATGCCTTTAATATGTGGTACGCCTAAACCCACCATGAATTCTAGTCCTGGTCAGAATTGAAGTCAGGTGACTTGAAAGCTCTGTCTATACTATATTTGAATGCTCTGTCTATACAGTTTGAAAGCTCTATCTATATAGTTTGATTGTAAGGATATATATATATATATATATATTAGGGTCAGTGTCTTTGACTGTATTTGATTGTAAGGAGATATAGATATATTAGAGTTGCCAGTGTCTTTTCTCTTTTCTACCTCTTTGGGATTTTCTAGATGTCCCACAAGGAGATTATTCATCCATCCATCCATCATCTATCTATCCATCATCTATCTATCCATCTATCCATCTATCCATCTATCCATCTATCCATCTATCCATCTATCCATCTATCCATCTATCCATCTATCCATCTATCCATCTATCCATCTATCCATCTATCCATCTATCCATCTATCCATCTATCCATCTATCCATCTATCCATCTATCCATCTATCCATCTATCCATCTATCCATCTATCCATCTATCATCTATCTATCTATCTATCTATCTATCTATCTATCTATCTATCTATCTATCTCCTTGTGGGATATCTAGAAAATCCCAAAGAGGTAGAAAGGACACTTCCTGCTATTGTTTTAATATAGCATTTCACAGATTTCTGAGAGCTGCGGTGCGTTATTTCTCTGAATTAAAATTGAAGACATATACAGAGCGATGACTCACTCATAGACACAGCAATTGACCTCCTCCAACATACGTAATTTTCACATGCAGAGACACAGTACAATGAAGTCCCCTGTTGTGCAGTGAGTGCTTTGAATGAACAATCATCATTAGAAAGGCCCCTTGCAGCTACATTCATCTTGGCTGCCCTTGCCAAGCCGGCCAGTCAGGTAACAGAAGTGTAAATGATGCCATGCAAATGAGGGTTTCCAAGTTCCCATGTTCCTATTGGTGCATTTGTGATTGTGGGTGTTTTCGGGCTGGGGTTGGTGTCTATAGTTGCAGCTTGCCGCATGTGTTGTGTTGTTATGTTCCTGAATAAAAAGCTATGTTGAAATCACTGTAGCCTCTTGAACCTACTACTTAACATCCCTTGCCTGAGAGGATGATCACTGGAAGGCGTGATAGAATCTCCCAGGAGTCTTAAGCTATTTGCTGAGAAATTCTCTTCAAAAAGCCATGAATGGTACATGATTGTTTCTGAGTGGCACACCACGTTACAGAAGCTAATTATACCACACAGTACTCCAGTGAAACCCCTTAGGGACATTTTACAAAACAGTAGCGATATTTATCTGTAGATTATTATACTCAAATGTACGGGCCAAACAAGATAGAGGAGCACAACAGAGGGAAGAAACAAATAAACAAAAACCCGACAAAAAGTTATTAAGCAAAACTGGGGGGGGGGGGTTTCATGTAACTTTATTATCTTTTCTATCTGGTCTCTTGCCACACCACACATGAGGCTGGGCCAGGCTGGGCCTTTGCCACGTGGATGGAAGGCTGAGCCACGCCCCTCCTTCACCATGAGAGCAAGGCCAGACTGGGTGCTTCCCTCCCCATGCCTCGCAGTGCAAGTAGTTTTGCCAACTTCCAGGTGGCACTTGGAGATCTCCAGCTATTACAGTTGATCTCCAGATGACCAAGATCAGTTCCCCTGGAGAAAATGTCTGTTTTGGAGGGTGGACTCTATGGCATTGTACCCCATTGAAGTCCCACTCCTCCCCAAACCCAACGGTCTCCAGGCTCCACCTCCAAAATCTCCAGGAATTTCCCAACCGAGAGCTGGCAACCCTAATGGCAAGGGCCACTGGCATGTGGCACATTGAACATATGAAGCTGCCTTGCACTCAATCAGACCTCTGGTCCATCAAAGTTAGTACTGTCTACTCAGACTGGCAGAGGCTCTCCAAGGTCTCAGGCAGAGGTCTTTCACACCACCTACTGCCAGATCCTTTAACTGGAGATGCTGGGGATTGAACCTGGGACCTTCTCATACTGTTATGTCTGCAGATTGCCACTAGGCGACAGCGACGTTCACCAGAGCTTGACTCTCAAGAGACAATAGGGACTAGGATCCTGAAACCTCAAGCGGTGACCAATAGGGACTTTGGCGGGAAGTTTAAACCCACCAATGGGACCTGGGGGTGGTCCACGGGGACTGTATATAGTTGGGCATCTGGCCGGTATTCTCTGTTCTGTTGTGTACAAGTAAACTATGAGCTGATAATCACGCTGTTTCCTGATTCTTCAATGCGTCGAACGCACTACACAACACATACCAAGCAGATGCTCTACCATTGACCCACAGCCCCTCGCCTCCTATTGTGCCTACTCTTGGTTTGACCCACCAGGACTCCCCCCGTCACGAATGGCCAATTTGCCCCCAAACTGATGGCTTTGATCTTTAAGTAATTTGTTTTCTGTGACAATTTCCATGTTCTCTCCAGTAGCACTAGTGAGGCCCAGAGAGTATTTGCTTTAAAATGTTCTTGCTCTATCCCCGTTCCTGCCATTTCTTCACTAAGTAGGCACCTCTTCTACTTGCTGTCAGTCGAACTTTTTTCATTCCATGGTCCCGTCCCCCCCCCCCCCCGGCAGACATGAATGGAACTTGTGACACATTCTCTTTGGTTCTTCTTTCCCTTTTATTTCTCTCTGGCTGAATGGCTGAAGCAGATGATGCTTTGAAGGTCTTGGCAAAGGAGCATGATAAATCAGTGATGGATTGGAGCACATGAATCACAATGTGGAGAGAATATGGAGCAAGGCTTTTTAAATGGCTTTGCCTCACATCTTCATACTGCACGCTTGAAAGTGTCGGTCGTCTTTCTCTTCTTCTTCTACTTCTTCTTCTAAATCTGTTTCCAGTTTGTGCAGCGGTTTTGCATAGGCTGGGAGGAGGCAAGAATCCTTTACACAGAAACAGAGGACTCTGCTTCTCCGGCAATAATGAGGCATTGTCATCAACTGAGTTCAAATAGCTGGGGAAACCACTTCAAGGACCACAGAAAGCAACTGGGCAACTTTAGAAAGAGCAGTTGGCAAACTGAACAGCAGCGTTTAAAACTTCGGCATAATGAGCTAGCAAAACACAGCTGGTGCTCTCAGCTAGCTGCACTTGTTGACAGTTAAACTTTTTCTTTTTTAAAAAAATGGACTTTTAAAAAAAGAAAAAGCTGCCAGATTTGAAACCTACCCCAGCCTGCCTCTTTGGCGATAATGTCTTCTTAACTCTAACTACCATTTCAGAATTAGGGTTGTCAGGTTGCAACCATACTTTTAAAATTCTCTATGGAGTGAAAGAAGGATCCACTGCCATTTCTCCCACCAGTCTTTATGCCAGTCTTTACTCAGCCGTCTTCCTTTGCATGTTGTGTGACATTAACTGGAGGACGGACACGCATGAAGCTGCTTTGACACCAGGGGTGTCAAACATAAGGCCCAGGGGCCAGAACCAGCCCATCTATGGTTCTTATGCAGTCTGCGAGCAACTGGTGCAAGGGAGGGAACAGGAGGCTGCTTGAGGAAGGGAGTGGGTGAAGCCCCTCCAATTGTGGCTTCAGCATGGTGGAACAAACTTGCCTGCAGCAATTGAGCAGTGTGGGAGTGTCTGCCCAGGGCTGCACTGGTAACTCTCCAGTCCACTCATATGGGTTTTCCTCTGCATCCCCTCCCAGCCCATGGGGGCTTGCAGTGAGGATACACCAACTCACAGCTTACGAGCTGCTGTCCTTTATACAGTTTCTCTCTCCAGTACCTGGCATTACGTTTAATGGCACACATGGCCCAGCTGGACAAAGGGACATTTATGTCAGAACCAGCCCTCGTAACAAATAAGTTCGACACCTCTGCTTCAGATGGAGTTAGACCACTGGTGTATCAAGAGGAGTGTAGTGGTTAAGAGTGGCCTGTGAAAACTCACTCTGCACAATAATGGGGTGGGGTGGGGTGGGGTGGGGTGGGTGTGGAAGAGTGGTTAAGAGTGCTGAACTAGTATCTGGGAGACGCAGCTTCAAATTCCCACTCGTGCCATGGAAGCTTGCTGGAGCAATAATGGCAATGGTGGCAAGAGACAAGTGAAAGATCAAATTAATTTCTTCCCTCCATTCTTGATAGGATGAGAGGCTGGTCTGGCTGTGCAGCAAGATAAACTGGGAATATGATTGCAGGTGGCTGAAGTTGGAAAATGGCAGCAGAGGGATTACATTTAATTTTTAAAAAGCATATTTTAAGGTAAAGGATTCCCTTGCTGGAAAGCCAGTCAAGTCCGTCTCTAGGGGGCGGTGCTGATCTCTGTTTCCAAGCTGAAGGGCCAGCACTGTCCGAAGACATTTCCATGGTCATGTGGCTGGCATGACTAAATGCCAAGGGGCACAGAATGAAGTTACCTTCCCACCAAAGTGGTACCTATTTATCTACTTGCAATTTCTTGCTTTCGAACTGCTAGATTGGCAGGAGCTGGAGCCAGAGACGGGAGCTCACTCCGTCATGCGACACTCGGGTCTCGAACTGCCCAGCTACTGACCTTCCGGTCTGCAGCTCAGTGTCTTAACCACTGAGCCACTGCAGTCCCAAAGCCCCAATAAGTGGGAAACTTGTATAGCATGAAAAGGGCTAAGGTAGACCCTTTCTTCATGATACGCTTTTTAAATCTGTGGGGAGCTTTTACTTGGGAGAGAATTAAAAATGTGACCCCCCCACCTGCAGTCTGAAGTGCCCTATCCTTCCACTTCATTTTGCTGCGTTTGTAGAGCTGGCAACCCTAGTCGGTGGCCCCTGCCGAAATTTCAAAAACTGAAATGCTTCCAGTGCCTGCCACTCTCTAGTAGCTGCTCTTTCTCACACTCCTAGCTGCTTAGTTATCCCTAATATTCATGGTGTTATCTCCTTCCAGACGGCAACCTGGAGATCTTGCCTGTTGCAGGTATACATGTTGTGCTTGTTCTTCCATTCCTGCACTGGCCCTTTCAGCCACCTTCATTTATGCTGTTAGCTAAAACAGGTGTCCTGCAGGCTATAGATGCTGGTGTGGAGAGAAGAATACCCAAAGAATCCCAGTTTGTGAGGATAAAACGGGAAAGGGAGAAATCATGTATGGTATCCTGGACTGCTGGAAGGGCAGACAGGGTAAAAATATACTAGACAGAAAGAGAAATGCGAAGACAGATGTGTGAATGGAGTGGGAGAAGCCTTGTCCATGTCTTCTCCTGCTCCTTCGGAGCTTTCCCTTTCCTTTTCAGAGCTCCTATGATCAGATGATCTTGAACAATGACGAAAAGAATAATATATTATTTGCTAAAGGAAATATTTGGTGACCAAGTAGGTTATGTTTGGGTCACTGTCTAGCATCAGATAGGGAATGTTATCGCCTTGGAATTTCTTAAACGGAAGCACGTTAAAAGTGGCGAGATCTAGCGATTCATAAAAACATTTAAAAAAAATGACATTTCAATATTTTGTGAGGCAGAGCTTGAATTTTACCCTGACCACAAGGGCAAAGACGATCTGAATATGGAATATGACAAAATCTCCCTTGCAGTACTTCAGATGGGATGGAATTAGGCGAGCTAAAGCGAATGCCCTAACAAAGGGGGGGGGGTTAGATGTCTCATGTATAATGGCAAAGTCTGAGGAGGTAAGATACCAAAGAGTCCAAGGAGGTAAGATGCACACACCATTACTTTGCAGAGTGAGTTTTCACAGGCCATTTCTGTCCCTTTTAACCCAATGAAATCTCCAGCGTAGTACCATCACGCCTACTTACATTCCCAGTTGTTTCCAATGCAGACGATACAGGCCAAATATGGATTACATGTGCTTCTAACTGGCCCTTAGCCAGGAGGGAAAAGCTCACATACAAAGCCTGTTGGTTTTCAGTTATCACACAGGTTGAAAAGACAAGTTTGTGAGAGCAGGGTTCTAGGTGGCCGACGGGGAAGCAAGAAAGATGGTATTGGCAGCTGTTCCCAGGTGTAATTGAACACGCATGTTGCCTAGACGGCAGTGTGGTGTACACCTCAGTGGTGTAGTGATTAAGAGAGGTGGACTCTAATCTAGAGGACCAGTTTTGATTCCCCACTCCTCCATTGGAAGCCTGCCGGATGACCTTGGGCCAGTCACAGTTCTCTCAGAAGGTGCCTGTGGTTGGGAGACGAAGGGAATGTGATTGATTGTAAGCTGCTCTGAGACTCCTTGAGGTAGAGAAAAAAGGGGGGACCTACTCTTCTTCTTCATCATTCTATATGAACTCATGACCACAAAAATAGCCTTAGGAGGCCTGCGTAGGGAAACCTTCACTGGTAACTGTTCATTCACTACCTGTAGAACTGCTGGCTGACCAGCAAAGTCATAGGCTAATATTCCTAAATTCTTATGTTCTTAAAATACTATAATGTTAATCCCTACATTCTTAAACTAATAAACTCTCCCCAGCATTCAATAACCCTAACAAAACACAACAATTAAAGCAATTATTTGCACACCAGCAGTAATGACCCTTGATTGAGTGATTAAACATTGCACATGAACATATATATGAAAGTAACATACTGAGCCAGGCGGTGTGTCTGTCAAGGTCAGTATTGTCTACTTTAACGTATAGTGGACTCAGGGGTCTTTCAAATCACCTACCACTTTATCTTCTTAACTAGGCATGCCAGGACTGAACTTGGAACCTTCTGCATGTAAAGCAGATGCTCTACCACTGAGCCATAGCCACTCTATTATTTATTTGTCATATGACAAAGTTACACACAGGACGCATATTATAATAATAATAATAATATAAAATATGTAACCAAGTTGATACAATGGATATGTAGACTGATTGGGCAATCCCTCTAAATCAGAGTGTCAAACTCATTTTTTTACAAGAGCCGGATCTAAAATAAATATCATTTTGTTGGGCCAGACCATGTGTGCCATAAAATGGAATGCCAGGTACGGGAGATATAAACTTGAAAAAGGACACAGACAAACCAAATTAATTATATTATTTTTTTACTCAAAATACCATCATGCTTAAAACATTAATTCCTATTACAATATTTCCTTAAAGTATCTCCCTGATACCTGACCTCTAGCTTTCACCACCCATTACTCATTAGCACTGGGACATTATACAGGGACAGAATGTACAGCCTTTGTCAGCTGACAATAAAAGTAATTACCAGTTACTCACTGGCTGGAGAAGAGCCCTGGATGGGCTGGTGCCAGCCCGTGGGCCATATGTTTGACACCCCTGCTCTAGATACTAATATCTAATTTTTCAATCCACTTAGTCACAGCTGGGGAGAGTTCAAAGAGCTTTGTCACATTTCCCTGGAAAACATGATGCTCACATTCCTGTGACAGATGGACAATAGTTTGGCGGGCTACACCACAATTGCATTTGGGTCCTGGAATTTTGCTCCATTTAAACAGCAGGTCTGCACAATTGCCAAAGCCTGTTCATATTCTGTTAGCTATCTTCCATACTTTATGTGGCAAGTCAAATCCTGCAGGCCTCTCGTTGGTGTTTATCAGTTATGGATATCGGGTGGAATTGATTGCATCCATGTTCTCAACCATCCATTCCCTAGATCAAAACTTTGTGATTGCAGGATCTGTGCAGATCCTATTGCTGGGTGTCAGGGTCTTAGTCTCGATAGGCCTGTGTCAGCGGTGTCTTTGTGGATGATGTTTCTATATTCACAAAGAAGAGCATCTTGTCTTCGGAGATGTGGGAGAGTGATGTGGCACAATGTGGGTAGCCAATCGGTCAGAGTGAGTTTAATATATCCACTGATGGTTCTCATTGCTGTATTGAGTTGGATGTCAAGGTTGTAGACATGGGGGCTGTTGAGCCACATTGAAGCACCATATTCCACAGTACTATACACCAACCACAAAACTTAGCATCTAAGTGTTGAGGCAGACACACTCCAAGTTGTACCACATAATTTTTGGAGAATGTTGTTAACACGTGTATTTTCGCTGCTACATTGGTAAGATGGTGTTTATAGCTCAAGGTCCTGTCCAGGGTAATGCCAATGTACTTAGGTGTATGGTTGTATGTAAGTCGGGTGCCATTAAGGTAGACCTTCAGTTCATAGTTGGCAAGATTGTTATTAAGATGGAAACAGGAGCATTCTGTTTTTCCTGGACTTGGAATAAGCTGGCATTTACGGTAGTAGTCAGCCAAAATTTTGAGATCCCTAGTCAATATTTCCTCAGTCCTTTCAAAGTGATTTGTGCCTTACTGCAATTGCCATGTTATTGACACAAGTAAACTTCCTGGATATCATCTCAGGAACATCAAAGATGTACAGATTGAAAAGAACTAGAGCAAGGACTGAGCCCTGGGGTAGACTATTATTCAGTTTCTTCTGCTTGCTGATTGACTGACCCATAATTACTTGGAAAGTTTTATCACCCAGCATGTTTTTTAGGAGTCAAAATAATGTTCTGTAGGGGAAAACTTGTAAAAACTTGTACAGCAGACTGTCCCTCCAGATGGTGTCATAAGCGGCAGTCAGCTTGAGGAAAACTGCTGATGCCTTAAGACACTTCTGCTACCCTGTCTCAATGAAAGTTGTTAAGCTGAGAAGCTGGTCTTCACAACTATGATGGGATCGAAATCCTTCTTGCTCTATAGGGACATGTTTGTTAATTCTGTCACTGATTCTTTTCAGTAATAGCCTCTTGAGGAGTTTTTAACAGGAGCTCAGAAGGGAAATAGGTCTGTAACTTTCCACTAGATGTTTTGATTTTCCAGGTTTGCTTTCTTGATCACCTGGGAGTCTTCCTGTTCTCATGATGTCAGTGAGAAACTTTGCAAGCCACTTCTTAGTGAATGTGCCGCTGTTGATCAGGAACTCATTATGGATGCAGTCAAAGCCTGGTGCCTTTTTGCTCCTGATGTCCTTCAGTGCCTTGGAAATCTCATCAGCACTGAAATCCTCTGACAGCTCAGTTTTCAGGGCAGGTACATTTCAAAATCTGGAGCTCTTTCTATCCTAATGATAAAATCTCAGTCCTTCAGAGCTCTGGATAGGGATACCAGTTGGACAGCTTCCTGGTTTGATGTTACCTCAGGATTTCCTCAGAGCAGTAAGCTTGCACCTTGTTTTTTTAACAGGCTACAGGCTTTCCTACTGGAGTGCCTGAAATCAAAATTCACAGTTGCTTTTGTCCATTTTTGTCTTTGTACCGCATCAAGTTCATGGAGTAGTTCATCTGCAACTTTGGGGTAGCCACTGTACCACTGAGCTATAGCACAGAGGGCCAGCTAGAATAAAAAGGAGGAACAAGATTGATTAAGAAGAAATAATACCTGTATCAATATGGAAGAATTAGCACATCTGGATGACAGAATGATCCCATGTACTAAGATTGTGATCAATCATTTGGCTCAGATGGGGAGGGGCAAGGGGAATGAGACGTAGGATTCCTGGAGATTTTTGGCATGGAACAAGAGGATGGCAGGATTTGGGGATTGAAGAGATCTTGGGGTATAATGCCACAGAACTAACCTCTGTGGTCTAGAAACCAGTCAGGAAGTCACCAGACCCTAGGCTGGAGGTTGGCAACCCTTCTTATGAGAGAGACCCTGTGATCCAGTGAAGAATCCAACGTCAGCTGGGAGATGGAGTCCAGGTGGCCCAAGCATTTAGGCTGTAATAATAGATTGTGATATGTTTCCAAAGCCATGCTGCACACCCATAGATCACACAAGCACACCAAACAAATGTATTATCATTTGCTTCAGGAGAAAGGCAAGTTCCAATGACAAGAAAAATGTTGGTGAAAGACCAGGAAATACATTTGCAATAATATACTACAGCCCTGTCTTCTAACAGTGAAGTTAAGTACAACAGAATTGCAAAGTCACTTTACACAATACAGGTTCTTTCATTAAGTTTGCCCGCCTTCTGCCAATTGCTGTTTCCCAACTGAAATCTATGCCCATCACAGCCGAGCAGGCCACAAGTCACAAAGCTTTCCCAGATGATCGTTGTTTTTTTTCACACAGCATACGCACAGGTGTTCCTTGTATGTTGCAAGGGATCCAGATGTCTTTCTTCAAGGGAGTGATTCTTTGGCAGAGAAAGCACCGTTTCCCAGCACTCACGCTGCAAGATTTTATCACCGGGAGGAGGGGAGAAATATATATATATATATATATATTATCCACAGCTATGTGTCAACTCCAGCAGCAATTGCAGCATGAACCCTGGATGCACAAGTGCCATGGATGTGTACCGTTTTTTGGGTTCTTCCTGCAATCCTGAAGCATGGAAGGCAGAAACTGTCAGTGATATCATTCATGACAACTCTCCCACCCCACTCTTGTATCCTTTTGTGAACCATTGTGAAGCTTTTCTTTTACTCAAACCAGAGGAAGAGTATTCCTTCAAAGGACCACTCAAGTGACCACTCCTGCAGCAACCAGCAAAGGACCACTCCTGCAGCAACCACTCTGTTAGCATCAGTATCCTACTTTTTTTTTTTTGATCACCTGCTTTATGTTTGTTGGACTCATTGTTGTATTTGTTGTTGATTTACTGCTTTTGTTCTTATCTGTGAGCTGCCCTGAGCAGGCAGCAGACACATTCTCAAAAGAATTTTTTTTAATCCTTTTTTTCCCTTCTGAAGGCTATGCGCCTTCCCTCACCAGGATTAGTGGCCCAGTGGAAGAGCCTCTGCTTTGCATGCAGAAGGTCGTGGGTTCGATCCCCAGTACCTGCAGTTAAAAGGACCAGGCAGTAGGTGATGTGAAAGACCTCTTCTGCAGACCCCAAAGGGCTGCTGCCAGTCAGAGTAGACAATACTGACCTTGATGGACTGATAGTCTGATCCAGTGTAAGGCAGCTTCATGTGTTAAAATACATTTCAATGTGATGCTGGCAGGTGAGAACTTACTCATGTGACATTTTAAAATGGGCCATTACACGTGCCACAATATTAGCATGGCAGAGAAGAAGAAGAAGAGATTGGATTTATACCCCGCCCTTCACTTGGAGTCTCAGAGCGGCTTACAAACTCCTTTTCCCTTCCCCTCCCCACAACAGACACCCTGTGAGGTGGGTGGGGCTGACAGAACTCTGACACAAACTGCTCTTTTTCAAGGACAGCTGTGCCAGAGCTTGTGACTGACCCAAGGTCACATCAGCAGGTGCAAGTGGAGGAGTGGGGAATCAAACCCGGTTCTCCCAGATTAGAGTCCGCACACTTAACCACTACACCGAACTGGCTCTCAGAGATCCATAGTTTGCACTAGCATTGTCACTGATGCTCTTATGTTGCTGGTGCAGCAGCGTACATGCATGATAGCCCTGTTTAAATGAGACACTGGGTGTATGCCGTGTCAAATGGGCAAGTTCTTGCCTGCTGGCGTCATGTTTAATCTGGGCCTTACAGTGTACATCTTCCCTCACATTAAAAAAAAAAAAAAGCAAACGTTATTCACCTCTATCCCAGCAAAACTATGTGACAGAGCATATCTGTCCATTAGATGAAATTAATATATAGTGCTGGATCAGGCCTAATGCTAGTACACAGCAAAAAAACCCATTTGGTTCTTTCAGTTGCCTGGAAAACACAGCACTTTTCAGTAGCACCTATTTAACAGGCAGAGTGCATTTCCTTCCCTATTTTGCATACAACATGCTGGTATGTACGGATGCATTTGTCTCCTTCAGTGTTCTGTGATTCCCATGTCTCCTGCAACTATTCCAGAGTTCCAAGTTTCTGAAGCCATATAGCATCATAGTACTGGCAAGATTGGTTTTTCAGGCTGTTTCCTTTTCTGACAAGTTTTATTTTCCCTGCCCCAAATTTATTTTTGGCAGCTTCTGGTCTGAACCAGCAGTTTTCATCTTTCGAATGCTCTCACCCAATTTACCATCAAGTTGGAAATACAGGCTGGGGATCATACCTGTTAGTTTGGTGTAGTGGTTAAGTGTGTGGACTCTAATCTGGGAGAACCGGGTTTGATTCCCCACTCCTCCACTTGCAGCTGCTGGATGACCTTGGGCAAGCCATAGTTTTGTCAGAGCTGTTCTCTCAAGGACAGAGCTCTCTCAGCCCCGCCTACCTCACAGGGTGTCTGTTGTGGGGAGGGGAAGGGAAAGGAGATTGTAAGCCGCTCTGAGACTCCGAGTGAAGGGCAGGGTATAAATTCAATCTCCTCATCCTCCTATTTTTATCCTCCTCCTCCTTTTCAGTCTTGCCTAATTCCCCTCCTCATTGCATCCCCTCCCATGTGGTTTTCTTCACAGGGGTCCCACGGTCCTCAGCACAGCTTTTCGGGGGGGGGGGTGTCTGATAAAATCTGACTCAAATATATGACTGCCAAGGGAAAAAAAGTTTTTTTAAATTTCATGATTGGTGCTGTTCTCTTGCTTCTTGTGCCCCTCACATAAATTGAATTGGAAGGTTAGGTCCTGTGAGGCAAACTCCCTTAGCACAACCAAAGCCTTTGCATTGACAGTGCATTTCCAAGGAGGCATTCAGATCCCCTTGTGAGTGTCCGAGTAGACATTGCTTTCAGATACAACTATGGTTGCTCAGCGGGAAATTCTGTCTTCAACAAAACTTTGATCATCTGCTGAGTTACAGGAGGCCATTATGGCTTTGAAGTTTCGTTTGAATTCCACTGCTGCCGTCTCTGAAAGGAGCACGGCTAGCAAATGAAAGTGATTAATTGCTTCAGTTGCCCAACCATTTGTTGACAAGGGACATTTCAGAATCTTACTGCCTTAATGTATTATTATTGTCAATAGAGCATTCTTCATGTGGAAAATTCTCTACAATTTTTACTTTACGTGTCCTGTTTACAGGGAGGGGAAAGCCCTGAGAAGACACTCTGCTTCCAAGTTTATATATGGCAACAGAGCCTAAAAGACTTAGTTCAAAATTCTTGAAGGATTTGAACCCTTATTTTCAGTTCTTAGAGTACTGCTAGACCCATCCCTGGACCTGGATCATTCTGGACTTCAGAAGTAGCCAGAAACACTGGAGTCCCTTTTCTGTTTATTTCAAACCTGTGATTTTAAGACTTTCTTCTTCAGCTTAAAAAAAAAAAGATTTATTTATTTATTATCAATTTAATTTAATTTAATTTGTATCCTGCCCTATTCCGCAAGCGGGCTCAGGGCAGCACACAACACATGATGAAACAATAAAAATTTGTAACCGTTTCATCCAATAAATATTTCAGTACTTAAATTAATACCTGACAGCTGCTAATAGTGTCTGACTGCAATGAATGCTGCAACAATGTCAGGGGGGCATACTTCCCTCAACTAACTGAAATCAGTTGATGCTGGTGCCAAGTTGGTGTAGGCAGATTGAGCAGATTAAGCAGGGCAGGCCAATGTCCTGTGGACATCCGCCCCCTCATCCGAAAGCCTGGCGGAACATCTCCGTTTTGCAGGCCCTGAGATATTGTAATAAATCCCGCAGGGCCCTGATCTCAACCAGAAGCATGTTCCACCAGGCAGGGGCCAAACCTGAAAAGGCCCTGGCCCTAGTCAAGGCAAGGTAGACATCCTTCAGGCTGGGGACTACCAGGCAGTGCTGCTCATAAGAGCACAAGGCTCTTCAGGGTACATACAGGGATAGACAGTCCCATAGGTATGTTGGTCCCTGGCCACATAGGGCCTTAAAGGTTAGTACCATCACCTTGAATCTGATCCGGTACTCAACCGCCAACCAGTGCAGTTGGTGCAGCACTGGCTGCATGTGCATCCGCATAGATGTCCCAGTCAGCAATAAAATGTAGTTCAGTCCTGAATGAGGATTTGAATCAAGGTCTCAGTCCTAGTCCAACATGCTAAGTACCACACCATACTGCCTCTCCCTGTGAAATGGCTGGCAACGGATTGCCTTCCTCTCTGCATCCCCATTCAGAACTCTGCACACAAATGGACTTCGCTGCCCATTCCTACTAAAAGAAGCCTCCTGCCCTATCCAGCTGCCCATCCCACCACACAAAGCTGCCTGAGACTGAATCAGATCATTGGTGTATCAAGGTCAGTAGTTCCTACTTTGATTGAGAGTCAGTTTGGTGTAGTGGTTAGGAGCGTGGACTCTAACCTGGGAGAACCGGGTCTGATTCCCCTCTCCTCCATATGCAGCTGCTGGTGTGACCTTGGGTTAGTCACAGTTACTCAGAGCTGTTCTCTCAAGGGCAGTTCTCAAAAGAGCTCTCCCAGCCCCACCTACCTCATAGGGTGCTTGGTGTGGGGAGGGGAAAGGAAAGGAGATTGTAAGCTGCTCTTCTTCTTCTTCTTCTTCTCCAGGGACTCAGGCAAAGGTCTTTCATGTGATCTACTTCCTGAATCTTTCCAATGGAGATGCTGGAGACTGAACCTGAGACGATCTGCATGCCAAGCATCTCTATCTCTAAACTACGGCCCCACTCAGGGAGCTTCAGAAATGCTAAAGTTCAAGGAGCTGCTGAGGAGATGTTGAGAAGCTCCAGTTCATTCAGTCAGGTGTTTTCTTGATTACTGCAATCCTGTACCCATATAATGAAACCACATGGTGAGGCCTTCTTAGTGGCATGGAGGTCTTTCTTCCAAGAAACTACTGGTGTCTTCTAGAAACATTGTGCAACCTTTCCATTTTGGCTGGAATTTATTGGACAAGAATTGGGCAGCATTCATGAGGATTTTAATTTTGCTGGGTTTCATGAAGTTTCATGAGGTTTTGCCTGTTTTATTTGTATAAAGCTGTTGCATATTAGAGTGTTATAATGCATCCCAAGCCCACACAATATTGCAGGATGGCAATCCAAAGAAATATTCTCATCTGCCCAAGGAATTAAAATTGACTGTGCATTGTGTATACTTGCTGTCGAACCAAATCCAAATTATTTACACACAAGTTCCCTCTTATAGTCATTCCCATAAACCTCAGACACCTTGAACTTTTAATAAACATTTATAAATAAAAGACCAACTATATTATATACATTGCCATAATATAAATCACAACTAGAAACCTTTTGTATACATTGGAGACTGTCAATCTAATCACATGCATAGGATAGAGCGATTTTTGGAGTTCCGTGCAGTAAGACACTACCAAAACACTAAGATCTATATGAGTACAAAACGGATTAGAGAAAAACAAGGGGTGGGACCCGCGATACTCGTGGGAGGGGGGATGGAGCTCCACACCTATGAGGAAGAGGCGGAAGCAGAAGGAGGAGGCAAGC
>NW_015170313.1:357572-364782 GCF_001447785.1 Gekko japonicus | reverse complement strand
CCCCCCCCCCCCGAAGCGAGGCCTGAGCGGCTGCAGCTGCCGGGTCTCACTGGTCTCTCCCCCCCCGAAGCGACGGTGAGGGGACGCATGCGCAGGGGACGCTCTGTCACTTTTGGGGGATTTAAGTATCCCCCCGATATTTTTTTACAGGTATCAGATTTTTGTGCACACCTGGGGACTGCCCCAAGTGTGCACAAACATCTCCCTCCCCCCCAGGTGCCCCTGATGTGCGGAAATAAGTATCCACACGCAGGGGGCAACTTCGGTATTAGATATATAGATAAGGTTGATAGATTAAAAATGGGGGAAACAAGGTATACTATGGTGGCTTCTCTATGCAATGTAACGAAACTGGATCTTTATGAAATAAAGAATATCCTGCAACTTAAAGGAATCAAACAGCTTTAAGAACCATGTATCTTATAAGCTACATCTACTATTCCATCTATGTGCCATTTTCTTACAGTCAAGAGTACAATGGTGTGCTTGGTGGATGCCCTGCAAATATAGACTGTTCTTCGAGGGAGATTAATCTAAACCTGAGCCTGTTTTGGAATCACTGTGAGACTTTTTAATGTTGGTTTTGTTTTAATATTGAATGGACTGTACAATAAATAAATAAATGTTAAGGGGGTTGGGGTTTTTTTCCATTCCTCTGTTGACTTTAAAAAGGTAGAGACCTTAAAAGTATATAACCTATGTTAGCATTCATTTAAAGGAAGAAGAATGCACATGACATTCTTTGAAAGTAGAAAAACATCTGTTCAGCTCAAATGGGAGCCAGATGTTTAAAAAAGCACAAGGGGATAAGCAGAAGTCTCTGCAGGAAGAAGACCACAAGCATGCTTTCAGAAAGCCATTTTTGCAACATTGGTCAACATTTGACCCACATCATATGGAAAAAAATGGGAAGCACCCACAAAAAAGCAAAAGTCATCATGTAGAATTAAGCATTTATGGGGTGGGGGGACTAGGAAATGCACAGACTACAATAGGCTCACCAGAATTCTCCATGTCCCTCCAGTGGCCATTTCCTTTACATATGCACATCTTCCTCCTCATCAATGGACCAGGCACTTTGTACAGCTTCATAACCAATGAGAAAGATAAGTTTTGAAGATGGATCTGAAGGGGGGGTGTGGATCTGAAAGTTGTGGACCACACAGCTGTTCAGGGTGGAAATTCCAACCATAAGGGGCAAATATAAGATATGTATTTATTATACCATATATGTATGACCAGGAAATTTGCACCTTCTGCCAGCTTGAAGTAGGGTTTTCATGGAATCTAACTCTAAGCAAGCTAAAATGGTTCAGGGTTTAGACATTCTGACCCCACAATACTGAATGCTCCATATTTTCAAAGTTATCCCCACAACTGTGAAGGTATAATATTTATGTATGTATGTATGTATGTATGTATGTATGTATGTATGTATGTATGTATGTATGTATGTATTTATTACATTTATATCCCACCGTTCCCAAGATTGGCTCAGGGTGGATAATAGTAAAGTGCATGAACAATTAAAACCAGATAATATAATTGATTCTTAAAACAGCTAAAAACCTTAAACAATTAAAAGATGGTGAATTAAATATTACAGTTCATGTTCCCTCTAAGCTGTGGAGTCTTGTGAGCAAAAATTCTACTTTGTGAGCTACTGGCATTAAAGTTGTGAGTGAGCAATTTGGCTGCTGCATAAATTAGCTTTGCTCTGGAGCCATCCTTCCTGAGCTGAGACAAAAATGTGTGAGCCGGAGGCTAAAAAACTGTGAGCTAGCTCACGCTAACTCAGCTTAGAGGGAACACTGGCTCAGACCCCCTACAAGTCAGACTGATGGTAACTGGAGTCATACCAAGACTCTGCATAGGGCAAATAGTCAGGGCAACTTCTGTGCAGGGCAGCCAACTAATTGGGTGTCCACTGCCTCAACTGAAAGCCTGGTGGAACAGTTCTGTTTTACAGGCCCTGGGGAACTATAATAGGTCATGCAAGGCCCTGATCTCAAGTGGGAGCATATTCCACCAGGTAGGGACCAGGACAGAAAAAGCCCTGGCCCTAGTTGAGGCAAAGTGGACATTCTTTGGGCCAGGGATGTTGATCAGCAGAGCGCAAGGCTCTCTGGGGGGAGGTATATAGCTCAGTTTCCCAGCAGCAGGGCTGGTGTCAACATACCCTCAAGTTGGGCAAAACCCCCCCCCAGCATGCCATTTCCCTGCCTGCTCACTTGTGAGTGCTCCGTAGGGCTGCCAATCCCCAGGTGGGGCCTGGCGATCTCCCGCTTTTACAACTGATCTCCAGCTGACAGAGATCAGCTCCCCTAGAGAAAATGGCTGCTTTGGAGGGTGGACTCTATGGCATTGTACCATGCTGAGGCCCCACCCCTCCTCAAACCCCACCCTCTCCTGGCTCCACCCCCAAAAGTCTCCAGGTATTTTCCAACCCAGACCTGGCAACCCTAGTGCTCCGCCACCCATGAGTCCACCTGCACACACTGCCCCAGTGCTGTCAGGGAAAGGGCTGCAAGCAGTGAGCATGAGCAATGGGAGGGCTTGTGAGCCCACCAAGGAAGGATGCCCAGGCAGGTAGGGAGACGCATGGGAGTGGGTGGGAAGGAAGAGAGCCCCTGGGAACTCTCTGTCTGCCCCCCCCCCAAAAAAAATCTGGAACTAGCCCTGCCCAGCAGCCATCTCCTTCCCAAGCTGCCTCATCTCCCTCCCAGGTCAACTGCACATCAAAACACTTATCCATAACCCCAGTTTCTCCTCCTTTGACTTTATACAGAGCTGGTTTTTCTGGTACCATCATCCTACTAAGTCTCCCAAAAGCTCCCCTGCTGTCAGCAACCCTACTTATAGCTGCCCTAAATCAGCCAGCTGTGTCTCCCCATCCCCTGTCCCAAATTATCTGCAGTCTCTTCTCTGTGAAGTACTGCTGTGTGTCCACTAGTGGCTATGAGATGGTGTGCATTTCCACAGCCTCATCTCAAAGGACCAAAAGCATGCTTAAAAAAAAACCAACCAGACAGAATCACAAAAAAGGTACTTTATATACAGATTCTCTTCTTCCATTTCTTTTCCTTCTGACTCCCAAACCACAGTTTTGACTGGATTTGGCAAAGTCATTGACTCACACCTGGAGAAGTACAACGTCTGCTGAAGGAAAATGGAAGGCTGGGATTCCGTCCAAGTGGGATTTTTGTATTCCCAGTGACTTGTCCTCACCTGTCTCAGACTACGAAATCAATAGCTTTAGGGTCCAAGCCCTTTCGTAGGCATAACTGGCTTGTTCATGTATTTTGATTGCTGTTTGCTGCATCGTTTTTTAAAAAAAATTAATTTGAAAACAACAACAAGAACAAACACCTTATCAAAAAAATCACCGTTTCTCTCAATATTTCCTAGAAAAGTCTTTTGAGGATTTGGAAAGAGAAATGGTGGCTTATGCATCTCCTTTCGCTTTGTACCCTAAACTAATGATGAGCGGCATATTTGCGGGGTATTCTATTTGTATGTACAAAGTTGGCTGTTTTGATGACAGCTCATTGGCAAAAAAAAATAGGCAACTCTGCAAAAACACCACCTTTTAAGACACCTAGAACTTACTCAGGAACTGCACAGCCAAAGCGGGATTAAGACATGCTGAGGCATTAAACTACACTGAGTTTAAGTGGCCCATTAGCACTGCCCCCAATGGTAATTTAACCATGTTTAGTGTTTTTTAATTTAATCTGAGGCCCTAACAGTGTAATCCTATGCAGAGTTACTCCAGCCTAAACCTACTGTTTTCAGTGGCTGAAGTAACTCTGTGCAGGATTGCATTGTAAACTTTGCTTGGCTTGTGCATAAATCTGGTTTTGTGCCCAGCTCTTGAAGCTATGGCCTTGCTTTGGGATGCCATGACCCCATGGAAATATTTCTTAAGTAAGATGTTGGGGGGGGGGGGACAGCAAAATGCAGGCATGCGCCAAAGTGGAGCAGAAAGAACAAAAGTGAAACTGTACAACTGGATTTGACCCAACTAGGGTCCTCCAAGTCATAGACAAATCTCAATTTGATCTTAATCATCAAAAACTAGTTAATACATTAATCCTCAGGAGCTTTCTCCTGTCTGCCTTGTCCCCTCGGATAAGAAGAGAAGATGGAAGTCACCTGGAGCCAAGAGGAAAAGCAGGGTACAAATATTTTAATACACAAATATCGTCTGATTGTGCACTTTAAATCTGGCAGGGAACAGCAACATATATAAAGTCTTCAGCTAACTCCAGGCAGGTGTAATGTCCAAATATGAATGCCTGAATAAATTGTTCATTTCTTTCCTGGTAACTAGGATTCTCAACTGGGATTCAACTGTGGTTACTGGGAAAGAAACCAACCCCAGTTAATCCAGTCACCTACTTTTAGACGTTGCAACACAGAGTGTGTTATGTATTGGGATTGAATAATTCCTGATTGAATCACCCCAGAGACTGGCTGAGTCTGGAGCACAAGAACAATAGCCTACCAGGATTCTGAAAGAACCAATCTAGTAGTAATGTTATGTAAATAGCCTATCACTGGGAGTGGGGTGTGTTTGGGTGTGGCAACTGCATGCTATTTAGCAGAGCTGAGGCTCTGGAGTCTTGTCTTGATCTTGCTGTAATCACAAATAGAGTTGAGCTGATCACTAAACTTGAGCCTGCTCATCCATGGAACCCACTGTTTAACAGAGTGGAAGAAATCAGTCTCCATGTGCCATGCAAGCAAAAGGAGGAGGACAGAAGTAGTGCACAAGCGTGACTATTGGTTTCCCCCCCACATCTCTGGATTGTGCACTTTTGTTGCATTAGAGCAATCATTTGCAACTGGCTTGTCCGCACAGGAAAATCCAGTTGCAAATGATTGCTATAGTGCAAAGATAGTGTACTGTCCAGTGATACATGGATGGGCCCTGGTTCATTCCCATTATGTTCTGACTGTATTTGTAGTTTGTAATTGAAAATATGCAAGGCAACAGAGGGAAAAGAAGTAATCAAGAATAGTGAAGGATGTACATGAGTAAATGCAGTTATATACTCTGAAACTCCATTATCAACCAAAAAGGAGACTGCAACCAAGAAGTTAGAAGGAGACTGGGGCTGCGATCGCACACACTAAATAATCCACTTTCAATCCACTTTTAGTGCACTTTCCAACTGGATTTTACTGTGTGAACTGGCAAAATCCAGTTGGACAGTGCATTAAAAGTGGATTGAAAGTGGATTATTTAGTGTGTCTGACCTAGGGCTGTCAGGTCCCCCGGGAGGGCGAAGGTTCCCTCGCTAAAAGGGTCCTCAATCCGCTGGTCTGGAAAAGGCCAGCAGGGGAACCCCACCCCCAAAGTGCCCAGTTTGGACCGACGTGCCCAGTGCGATGATGTCACCCGGAGGTGATGTCATTGCGCCGGGCACATCGCCGACTGATGCTCTAGCAATCAGCCTGAAAACTCTATGGCACCATAGAGTTTCCAGGCTGATTGCTAGAGCATCAGCCAGTGACGTGCCTGATGTGATGATGTCAGTTCCGGGTGATGTCATCGTGGCGCGCACGCACAAATGTCCCGGGCAGGGACCAACTCTCCCCCGCTATTAGCAGTAAGTGACTTGGCAACCCTAGTCTGACCACAGCCTGAGACCAGTAGGGCAAACACAAGGGAGCTTGAAAAGATCCTTAGGCATAGGTGTGTGGCACTGGCAACCAAGATCAAGTTAATTCATGCCATGGTATTCCCCATTACTATGTATGAGTGTGCAAGTTGTACAGTGAAGAAAGCTGACAGGGGAAAAGTTGATTCCTTTGAAATGTGGTGTTGGAAGAGAGTTTTACGAATACTGTGGACCACCAAAAAGACAAATAAGTGGTCTCTAGATCAAATCAAGCCTGAACTCTCCCTAGAAGCTAAAATGACTAAATTGAAGCTATCATACTCTGGTCACGTTATGAGAAGACGAGAGTCACTGGAAAAGACAATAATGCTAGGAGAAGTTGAAGGCATCAGGAAAAGATGAAGACCCAACATGAGATGGATGGACTTGATCAAGGAAGCCACAAAGGCCCTCAGTTTGCAAGACCTGAGCAAGGCTGTTAACGATAGGGCACTTTGGAGGACATTAACTCATAAGGTCGCCAGAAGTCAGAAGCAACTTGATGGCTCTTAACACACCCAAGCACACACACTGAAATTTGAATGTGGGTTAAGAGGCTGCAAGTATCTTACATTTTTGCAAGTGCAGACTATGATCCTGTAGTATTTCTTGGCACAAAATCAGTTACATGGTGTAATTTCCCGAGAATTTCCACCTCAGTTTTAAAGCCAGTTTCTAGTTCTCATGTATACAAAACTTGTTTTTCAAAAACAAGCCAGCGGTAAATTCAGCAGGTTCTAACGTTTATGAGAGAACTTGCATGCCCTGTAAAATTACATATCTTTATCTGCAATCATTTTTCTTCTTGAACTTTGTCTTTCCTGTCCTCTTTCTGTGGTATAATGCCATTGTCCCCCACACCCCACCCCAATTCAAAATTGTACAAATTCTGGACCCAGGTGACCCAATATAGACAGTGGTAAGAAATTTCACAAGATTTGTTCAGCGACATTTATTTACCGGGGGGGGGGGGGGGGGGGGGGGAACACAACTTCAGATGAATTCATTAAAATCAGTGCATTAAGGCCTTAAAAGTGATTGTGTGATTCAGTACTTCAAGCTACATTTTTACATGCTGTGCATGATAATCCAGTGAGGCTGCTGAAAGACAGCTTGCAAACTGGGTGGAAAACAAAGTCCTGAGGCAGCTCTACTGTAGTTGCCAGGCTCTTCACAGTTCACATTGGTGATCACTGCATACCAAACTAAAAAGGAATTCCTTTAAACAGCTCCAGAGGCAATCATACATAACTGTTGTTGCTGCCCTTTCCTAGGTATGGAGAATTATCACAAACACATTATGCCAGGGGTGGCCAAACTAGGGTTGCCAAGTGGAACTTACCTTGGCGGCGGGGGACTCCTGGGTGGATCCTGGAGTGTGTGCGCGCTTTGCGCGCGCGCACCACACACACATCACCAGGAAGTGACGTTATGACGCCGGGCACACTGGGAGCGAGGCAACGACCATACTAGGGAAAACCATAGAGTTTTCCCTTGTATGGCCGTGGCCCCGCCCCCAGCGTGCCCAGCGTGCCCAGCGTGCC
>NW_015170313.1:341201-357436 GCF_001447785.1 Gekko japonicus | reverse complement strand
TTCCTTCCTTCCTTCCTTCCTTCCTTCCTTCCTTCCTTCCTTCCTTCCTCTGTCTCTCTTTCTCCCCTCCCTCCTCATCTAAAGTTAAATATCATTATCAATATCTTTTTTACCCCTTTTGTTTTTATTTTTGCCAGTCTCATTTAATGTTAATAAAAAAGCAACTTTGCATATTTTCCAATAAAAACATGTGGGTTATATTTGTTCATGTCTTGTGGCTCTCAAATATCTGACATTTATTCTATGTGGCTCGTACGTTAAGCAAGTTTGGCCACACCTGCATTATGCGAATACATTGGGCTGCCACTGTTACTTTTCATAGTGCTTTGTTTTTATTGCATAGCTCTCCTAGTTAGCATTCAGTTTAGGGGCTTCATTACTAAATGCCGTGCGTAATTCTTATATGTACTGGACACCCTTGGAATATCTCAGTGGGGTACTGAGAAATGCAACTGATATAAAGGATGGCTGAGGGCACTAGCAGTTGACCGCACCATTGAGGTATGACTGCACTGGCAGGCATATGCATCAGTAATGTCATGATTAACATAACATAAAAGAGCCCTGCCAGATCAGATCAAGAGCCCACCTAGTATAGTTTCCTGTTTCCAAGAATATAATCACTCGGAACCCTGCAAGAGTCTCTTCTGTGTCGATTTTGGTATTCAGAAGTATACTGCTTTTTAATATGGAGGTTTCAAATAGTTCTCATATAGAATAGCTGTAGCAGGAAACACCTCTATCTTGGAGTCTGGAAAGCTGCTGCCAGACAGAATAGACAGGGTCAATATTGTCTATTCTGTCTGGCAGCAGCTTTCCAGACTCCAAGATAGAGGTGTTTCCTGCTACAGCTATTCTATATGAGAACTATTTGAAACCTCCATATTAAAAAGCAGTATACTTCTGAATACCAAAATCGACACAGAAGAGACTCTTGCAGGGTTCCGAGTGATTATATTCTTGGAAACAGGAAACTATACTAGGTGGGCTCTTGATCTGATCTGGCAGGGCTCTTTTATGTTATGTTAATCATGACATTACTGATGCATATGCCTGCCAGTGCAGTCATACCTCAATGGTGCGGTCAACTGCTAGTGCCCTCAGCCATCCTTTATATCAGTTGCCACTGATGGACCTCTGCTCCATATGGGAGTGCCCACGAGTTTTGAAGCCGTTCATGCTTGTAGCCGCCACCACTTCCTGTGGCAGTGAATTCCAAGTGTTAATCACTCTTTGGGTGAAGAAGTACTTCCTCTTATCTGTTCTAACCTGACCGCTCAGCAATTTCATGGAGTGCCCACGAGTTATTGTATTGTGAGAAAGGGAGAAAAGTACCTCTTTCTCTACCTGCTCTTTCCCATGCATAATCTTATAAACCTCAATCATGTCACCCCTCAGTCGTCGTTTCTCCAAGCTAAAGAGCCCTAAGCGCCTTAACCTTTCCTCATAGGGAAAGTGTTCCAACCCTTTTATCATTTGAGTTGCCCTTTTCTGCACTTTTTCCAAAGCTATAATATCCTTTTTAAGGTGTGGTGACCAGAATTGCACACAGTTCCACTGAGCCACAGCGTCTCCCCATGAGACTAGATGTCAGAGGGAAGAAGATCCTCTCAGTCCATTCTCAACATTCTGTTAATAATTTCACAAATTTCTATCAGACGTTTCTAGAATGGGATGTCAGATGATTGGCAGAAATCAATTAATAGAAGAAGAGATGGGATTTATATCTGGCCCTTCTCTCTGAGTCTCAGAGCAGTTTACAATCTCCTTTCCCTTCCCTTCCCCACAACAGACACCCCATGAGTTAGGTGGAGCTGAGAAAACCCTTTCAAGGACTGCTCTTGAGAGAACAACTCTGAGAGAACTTGTGACTGACCCAAGGTCACATCAGCAACTGCATGTGAAGGCGTGGGGAACCAAATCTGGTCCTCCCAGATTAGAGTCTGCGCACTTAACAACTACACCAAACTGGCTCTCATATAACATATAGGTTACATTTTTATTGCATTCACTTTTTCTCTCTTTCCTTTTTATCCTAATCAATTGTATTTCAGACTAGTCTGCATGCAGCACATTTGCCACCATGTGTGTACAAGCATCATTGTTTCTTACTCCGTTTTATAGTCTCATTATTTCTGAAACATAAAGAAGTCCAAGGATTTTGTTTAGACCCAGTGTGGTATAGTGCTTAGACTGTCAGTCTAGGAATGGGAAACCTGGGGTTTAAATCTCCCCTCAGCCATTAAGCTAACTGGATGACCAGTCATTCTGTTTCAGCTTAATTTCCCTCACAGGATTATAGTGATCAACAAAATGGAAGATGAGAGAACTTTGAGCTCCTTGAAGGAAAGGTCAGTAAAGTGTGGTAGATATATATTTTACATACTAAAATTATAAAGTCCTGATGCTGATGCGTTGAAGAGTGATTACAGCTCATACTTTATTAAGTTACATGCAGATCTTGAGATGGTTTAGCCCGGCCGCAGGCCGGCATATATTCCTGAATCACACCACACCCAAACACACACACACACACACACACGTGATAGGTTATTTACAGTGCACCCTAGTCACCATAGGTCCCTTCTGGGATCCTAGCCTCCCGATAGGTGCGCACTGGGATCCGTTCAGGCTATTGTCTTTGGATGTGAAGCTTGGGCCCTTCGCATGGCCACATGCAGACCCAACCATGTGCACAGTCTTCCCTGGGTACACAACAAAAATACATCAGGATTTCCTCAGGGGAAGCAGTCATCTTGGGGTAAACCTGCAGCACCACCGTGAATTAATGCTCTGTTCCAAGATATATCTGAAGAATGCTTTTGATGCATATGAACAGATGCCTCTTCTGAGGAACTGTGCAGGAGTTAATGGCCTTACACTACCTCTAAGAATGGCTGTGAAGGTCGCAAGCCTGTCTTCCCCCTGGGAATTTCACCCTTTTCTGTGAAAATGCAACCTTAATTCTGCAGGTAGCAGATGCTTCAAATTAATTCTAAATTCCAGCCACGGTGTTTGGTCTGTCATTCATGACTGTGTCTAATGCATTCCTCATGAGCTAGGATGTTCCAAACTTCTATCCCAGCCCAGAGGTGAAAGCAATTAAACTGACACAAACTATAAACCTTGAAGTATAATTACACTTGAGCTGTGCAAACGATGTCTTCATAAAACACCTAGCAGCTGAAGAGACCAGCATTTACCACCAAGTGCCTTTTCCGTTAGCCATAGGGCAAAATTTTAATGCAGACTCAGAAATGACAAATGTGAAATTAGCCAACAAAATCTTGATCTCTCTAGGCAGCTTTGTGGTGGTTGTGTTTCCAAGATTAGTAGAAACGTTTTCTTTTTTAAGAAAGGAAAACTACAAGCATATGCCCCTGCTCTTTCAAACGTAAGATCAGTCTTTTCCCCCCATCTCATTTTGAATTTACAATTTTTATTAATTTTAACAATTTCAGTACAATGGCACTGACATCTGATGAACATTCATAAAAATAACCTACCGTAACCATAACACAACTAAGCATACAAGCAAACAGTCAAGTTTTATGTTAGGAGAAGTTGAATGCAATTTACTAGTCTACATATATTCCACAGATAAAAAATAAGCGAGCATTAAAACCTAGTATAGGGTATCACACATAAGGCATGGGTTGTGAGGCAAGAAGATCCATTCATACCATATAATCTAAGAATGTTCCACAAATGTGGAACAGTAATTATCACGTTCTGATTGTAATAATCTGTCTGATAAGCATTCCATAACAAATCAATCCGAAATTTTATCTAGCCATAGTTTTTTGTGGGGATTCTCCCTTCTTTCCATTTCAAAGTTATTGCTGGTTTGGCCACTGTAAGATTATTATCAAGTGTTTTCGAACTCATGGAATCCATTCCTCCCCCCACAGATTTAGGAGTATCTGCTCGGGAGTCATTGCAACTGAATATCCTTTGACTGAGCGAATCGTGCATGTAATCATACATCAGAATTTAGCAATGTGTATACAAGTCCACCAGCAATGCAAGTAAGAACCCATACATCCACAGTACTTCCAGCACAGTGAGGGTTTGGAAATATCCATATGATTCAGTTGGACCAGGGTAAGATACCAGTGCATAATGAGTTTAAAAGTCATTAAAACTTTTAATCAAAGTTTGTGAAGCATCTAATCACATGAGCCTTTAGATTCAACCAGGGCTCTTTTTGTAGAAAAAGCCCAGCAGGAGCTCATTAGCATAATAGGCCACACCCAACAGCAAAATCTATTAGCATATTAGGCCACACCCTGACAGCTCCGCTCATTAGCACATTAGGCCACACCCCCATGTTACCAGAAGTGTGGTCATCCAGCCACACTCACCTTTCCCTTCTTATTCTGTTTACTTTGTTTGTTGTCAAAACCCAGGGCTTTTTTTGTAGCAGGAACTCCTTTGCATGTTAGGCCACACACCCCTAATGTAGCCAATCCAAATGAGTTTCTGCTATTGGGTGTGGCCTATTATGGTAATGAGCTCCTGCTGGGCGTGGCCAACTCGGGAGCCAGCCGGAACTCCGTTCCTGTGCGTTCCTGCCCAAAAAGAGCCCTGGATTCAACATAGATGTGAATGCCTGACAGATCTAAAGGGAGTGATCAGACAGCAACATCTGGGAAGCAACCCGCAGTCATCAGCAACCCATGCTGCTCCGCCGCAGAAGCAGAGTTAAAAGACACCGGAGAAAGTCCAGTAGAAAATGGGTTCCAACGAGCCATGGACGGACTTTCCCCTGTCTGATTGCTCAAGCATGCTCTCAAGCCATCAGGATGGTCTGATCAGGCCATCCCAGCTCGGTGCCATTCCCCCCCCCCTTTTGCAGTATGCGCATCATCACATACTCCATCACCACATACACAGTGCAGAGGTGTGATTCCACATTTATGCGCATGGGAAACAAACGGCCAAAAAAAACCCAACTCACCTGCAGTTGCATCTGATCATGCAGTGACGGGCTACGCCCACAACTACAAAGGGAGGTGTGATCTTGAAACTGCGTGTCAAATTCCTCTGGAGGGTATAGCCTCACTTCCCCTCTGCTTCAACTGGCGCGTGTGACCACAGCCTTAGATAAGATTTCTGGTTGGTTGCCCATTTAAACATATTGCGAATTTGAAAGTAGCAAAGCCAGTGAAGAGGTTTGCTCAGTTTTCTGTCTAGGGAGGCTTTATCCAGTAAATGTCCATTCTTGGATAAGTCAATAATGCGGGTCAGTCTTCAGACCTTTGATAGACTTAACTGGCTGCTGTTTTGAGACTAATTGATTGTTATGTACTCCCCTGAGATGGTATTTTTCTTTGTTTTTAATATCTTATAGGTTTTAATCTGCTGTTGATCTTAGCATCTTTATCTACATGATTTTAAATCTTGTTCCAGGCTAGTGGGTCCTGAACTTTTTGAAGTGGGACCCACTTTGAAACTTACACTGACTTTTGGGTCCCACTACTGCAAGATTCTGGTGGGGCTGGCTGTGAGCCAAGCATCTGGAGACAAACAGAGGTACAAGGAGTAGGAGGCAATGCAGCCCACCCTGCCCTCTCGTCCTTTTAAAAACTGTGGAGAGAAGCATGGCCCAGAACCTCCTTTCCCAGCAACAAATCTATGAGGTCACATTCATTAGTTGCCTTTCTACCTTACAGGAACTCAAGGTTGCTTATAATGTAACTGTAAATAGTAATAAAATACATAGAATACATAAAAACCTCTAGTTAAAATCTGACTGACTAAAAAGGGTCTCATGAAGGGAGCTTTGACTCTCAGAAGCTCATACCCCTGAAAATACTGTTGGTCTCTAAGGTGCTACTGGACTCGAATCCAGCTGTGCTATTGCAGACCAAAATGGCTACCCTAGGGATGCCAGACCCTCCGGTGGGGGCAGGGGTCCCCTGGTTTCAGGCACTCCTCTCTGCTGCTGGCCAGCTGGCTGGGGGGGTCAATCCACCTCAAACAGGTAAGAATGTGCATACACCACTCAGAAGTGACATAGGCATGTTGGTGACATTGGGGAGGTGACACTCTGGTTTGGGGGCACAACTCTATGATAGAAGCTGATTCTACTATAGAGGTTTTGCCCACAGACCAGAGTGTCCCCCTCGATGTCCCCAACGTGCCTACATAATTTCCGGGTCATGTAGACACATTGTGTTTATTTCCAGCTTCTTCCCTCCCTGCTCCCAGTAAGTTCACCCCATCCCCTGCCGGCTGGTCCAATGGACCTGGAAATCCAAACAAAACATCCGTGACAAAAATAACAAAGGGTCAATAAAGATATATATGTAAAATTGTCCACTATAATAATTCTGGTGTAGTGGTTAAGTGTGCGGACTCTAATCTGGGAGAACCGGGTTTGATTCCCTACTCCTCCACTTGCACCTGCTGATGTGACCTTGGGTCAGTCACAAGCTCTGGCACAGCTGTCCTTGAAAAAGAGCAGTTTGTGTCAGAGTTCTCTCAGCCCCACCCACCTCACAGGGTGTCTGTTGTGGGGAGGGGAAGGGAAAGGAGTTTGTAAGCCGCTCTGAGACTCCAAGTGAAGGGCGGGGTATAAATCCAATCTCTTCTTCTTCTCTTCTTCTTCTTCTTCTTCTTATATCGTTCACACACAACAGATTTTGCACAATGTAAAAAATATCCATTTCACAGGATTGCTTTATCTGAGCGTGTAGCAATTACAATTCTTATCAATTTCCACTTATCAACTCTTGAAGAAAACATCCCATGTTGACTCTCTGATATCAGAACCCAAGATATTTTTTAAATTGCGCGAAATCTGTTGTGTGTGAGAGATATAAGAAGAGAGTTTTCTACAGAATTATTACAGTAAACAATTTTGCATATATATCTTTATTGACTTTTCATTATTTTTGTCACAGATGTTTTGTTTGGATTTCCATCTCCTCCCGTGATCTCTCACTTTTGGTCCAATGGACCTGGCAACCCTAGGCTACCCTCTGAAACAAATCCATAATTTAAAATTGCCAATAATCAGAAGAATAATCAAATACCATCATGAATAAAACTATCTTTTTATATTTATGCCATCTTTTCATAAAGTTGAAGGTGGTTTAGAAGTCAATAAACTATAAAAAGTTATAAAAAGACTATAGAATTAAACATAGCCACTATCAACAACCCAGCTAAGTAAAAAATACTGGCTGAAAAATCACACAGTATCACAAATAACGTAAGCTGAAAATAAATAATACAATCTATTCACTAGCTCCCTAATTATACCCCTCTAAACCGGTGGCTCAAGTGGTTAAGATGCTGAACCGCAGGCTGTGGAAGGTCAATAATTCAGCAGTTTGAGACCCGGGTGTCGCATGACGGAGTGAGCTCCCATCTCTAGTTCCAGCTCCTGCCAACCTAGCAGTTCGAAAGCAAGAAATTGCAAGTAGATAAATAGATACCACTTCGGTGGGAAGGAAACAGCGTTCCATGCACCTTGGTGTTTAGTCATGCCGGCCACATGACCATGGAAACGTCTTTGGACAGCGCTGGCTCTTCGGCTTTGAAACGGAGATGAGCACCGCAACCCTAGAGTCGGATTCGACTGGCTTTCGAGCAAGGGAACCTTTACCTTTACTAAACCACATTGGCTGGCAAAAGAAATGCTACACCAGGCCATTTTTACACTGTTGACATCACCAGAAAGCCCTTCTCTGCGCTTTCAACAGTTTAGCTTGTGATCTGATTTCTTTGACACATCTGGAGCTAGGTATGCTTCAGGTAAGTGTAGGGTTACCAGCCCCCAGGGGGAGCCTGGAGTTCTCCTGGATTTACAACTACAGAGATCGGTTCCCCTGGAAAAAATGGCGGCACTGAAGAGTGAGCTGTATGGTATCCCTTCCGCGACTTCTGTCCTTCCCGGGCTCCTCCCCCATATCTCCAGGAATTACCCAACCTGGAGATGGCAACCCTAGATAAGTGCCTGAGATAGGCCTGTTGCTCCATTGTTTGTCTCGTTCTGGTTCTTCTGACTTCGTGTTCAATAAAGCTGTTATCACTGTTCACCTGCTGCCTCGAGTCTCGTACCTAACACTGACCTATCAGTTACAACCAGTGTTCCCTCTAAGCTGAGTTAGTGTGAGCTAGCTCACAGTTTTTTAGCCTCTGGCCCACGCACTTTTGTTTTAGTTCAGGAAGGAGGGCTCCAGAGCAAACTAATTTATGCCGTAGGCAAATCGTTTGCTCACAACTTTAATGCCAGTAGCTCACAAAGTAGAATTTTGGCTCACAAGACTCCACAGCTTAGAGGGAGCATTGGTTACGACATTTACAGTTCAATCCTCAACAGAGTTGCAACCCTGTCAACCCAATGACTTCAATTGGAAGGGTGTAACTCTTTACCTGATAAGCATTCAAATAGTTTGAAGCCCAGGGATTCAGTATTTATTTAGAGTTACTTAAGAGAAAACCCACATTTGCAAAGATTGCTGTCTCTTTGACCGTTTCTTACATAGAGGTTTGCTTAGTCAGCCTCAGTACATTTCACTGGTTAGTTAAAGTAATCCTATCAGCAGGAGCATCATAGAGTAGCACAAACAATGTCCTTAGCTATCATAGAATACAAGACCACAGACCTCTGCCCTGAGGTGCTTACAATGCAACATTTAACATAAAGGTGAACCCAAAGGACGGGAAGAAAGGCAGAAACACAGATAAACTGGGGAAGTATATGCTTTCGTTTAACTACATTTACACATTTAGACCTGACCTGAATGGCAAAGATCAGCCAAATTTCTTCATATCTCTGATGCTAAGCAGGGTTGGCCCTGGTTAGTATTTGGATGGGAGATCACCAACAAAGTCCAAGGTCACTATGCAAAGGAAGGTAATGGCAAACCACTTCTGTTTGGATCTTACCTTGAAAAGCGTACAGCGTTGCCATAAGTCAGCTATGACTTGATGTAACCTTACACACACACACACATACACACACTTAAATGTAATTTCATTAGCAAAGGGGGATGCCAAAAATTGTATTTTTACCTTGCTATTCAGCCAAGCGTTGGCTCCCAAAGTCCTGAGCGTTTAGCATTAAGAGACATCGTTAATGACTCAGTGCTTTGCCAGCCTCACATACATAAAATATGAATTACAGTTTAATTCTCCCCTGGCAAATTGTTCACCAATTAAAAAAAACACACAGAAGCCCAAGTGAGGCAATTAGAATAACTGTATCATGTTAATTACAGCTTGACAAACTCCACAGGCTCTCTGCAATGAGCTATGGAGCTGGTGCGCTCTGCAACGGCTCCAAGTCCAGCCAAAGACTTTGAATGCAACCTACCCAGTGTGGCTTTGATGCCACCTCTGTTTACATTCATGCTCCCATGCAAGTCTCATCAAGAGGAATGTGGTTTGCCCAGCAACAATATCTGATGGGTTTTTTTGTTTCCAGTAATGGTAGGAATATCTTCTGCCCTGACATGCTCTGTTTGACTTTTAAATGGCTTACGAGACAGGCAGTCAACACTAACTGAAACGTCCTCCCTTATTCCGTGTGATAGTACTATTGCCAACATGTTTTGTTTCACTTTTGGAAAGGTCACATATTATTTATTTAATATTATTCTCCATTGAAGATCAATGCTTCCTCTAAACTGTGGAGTCTTGTGAGCAAAAACTCAACTTTGTGAGCTACAGGCATTGTGAGCGAGCGATTTGGCTACTGCATAAATTAGTTTGCTCTGGAGCCATCCTTCCTGAGCTAAGACAAAAATGTGTGAGCTGGAGGCTAAAGGAAGGATGTTATGTGATCTAGAAGTGATGTAACATTTGGGTTACACACTAGGAATCCAATCTCTATGGTTTTTACCACAAGGATTTGGGAGGAATCCCAGATTGTTGGCTAAAAGTGACATCACTTCCAGGTCAGACATGATCCTCTCAAGGCCCCAACCAGGGCTTTTTTTTTCTGGGGGAACGTGCCGGAACATAGTTCCGGAACCTCTTCAACAAAATTATTTTAAAAAATGTTTAAAAGTTCATGAGTTTTCAGGATACAGATTGAAACCTTAATCTCCCTCTTGAGAGTTCCGGCATCTCTTTTTCGAAAGAAAAACCCTGGCCCCAACCATATTGCATTTTTCAGCACCATGCTTTATTGCAGAATGCTTCATGCCAGTGCTAATGATTTTCATGCTGTGTCACAGCAGTTTTACAGCAGTGTGATTTATCTATATACTCAGTTCTGTCAGGCAGTAACTGCTGCTGCTGTTATCTAAAGCACACAGGAAGAGCTAGGGCCAAAAGACAAGCTGGAATAAGATGGGCTTCATTATTTCATTCTTCAGGATCTTATAGTTTTAATGTTTTATTGTAAAGAAATAGTTCCCGCTTTGACACAGAGGTGTATTAGATTATATCTGCTGTTCCCATAACACCATAGGAACAATTTCATGTGAGAGGGGGCGGGCAACAAAGGAGCGCTGAGCCATTCCTCTGGCTAATCTCCAAAACTGCTGGGAAAAAAGCAGCTGGAGAGGAGGAGGCAGTTTCAGGGAGGAAGGATGGGAAGCATTCACCACTCCCTTCCTGCTCGCTGTTTCTCTGCTTTTAAATCACCCCACCCTCTTGATACCTGTTTATCAAACCCAGAGTTCTTCTGACACATGGTTTGCGCCACAGCCAGGTCTTGTTATGCCCTGCAGCGAGGTAGCAAGCATTAATCAAGTATCAAGTCACCCATACATTCTATCTCCAAGAGCCCTGCAATCCTTTCCAGTATCTTTTTTTTAAAAATTCATGATATGATCAATTGCAGAACTAGCAATTCTTGCATTTCAAATTACCCTACTCAAACCGTGTGATGTCATGGGCATCTTGAATATCATTGCTGTAGCAAGAGGACCATTATGTGGAACATTCTGAAATAAATCCGATAGAAGCAGGATTTATCTCTTTTGGTTTCCTGAGCGCATTCCTCACTGTCACCAGGTGTCTTTGCACATGTTTATCAGCCACGTTGATCGTGTCTATTTTGATTCGTTAATTTAACTCATACACCTAGAGATATATCTTCACGTATGACATTTCTATGCAAGGACACACATTTGTCCAAATCCAGGTGCTGATGGGTGCAGGAACTCTAATGTGCTTGTGGAATTTAATTCATGCCCTTATTTATTTTAGATGCACAGCCCCAACTCCTTCCAGGGCCTTGGAGTGTAAAACAAGAGCAAAGAACAAAGCAACACACGCACACAAACTCACAATTAAATTTTACTGGAAAGTTCCCCAGCTTTGCCCTGCCTGGAAGGACTTCATAGGTCACTTGGATAAAGGTATCGATCTCTACAGGGGAACTCAGGTCCACATGGATTTGGCTTTATAGGCATAGGGGCATTCATGTGTATAAAAGCTGACACATGACAGTACACAGAGGGTGGTGGAGACTAATTGCAGAAAACATTTAACTTCTCATGGTATAATAAATGATAATATTACATTTTTATCCCACCCTTCCTCCAAGGACCTGAGGGAAGCTGTATGGTTCTCCTCAGTCTCTCCTCACAACAACCCCATGAGGCACGACAGGCTGAGAGATAGCAACTAACTCATGGTCGCTCAGTAAGCTTTATGGCCGATTTGAACACAGGTCTTCCCAATCTGACCTAACCTCTACACCCCACAGCTGACCTAACCTCTACACCCCACAGGGCTTATTGAACATTTTTTGGAGTATCAAAAGCTTGGCACCTTCAATGATTACATTATTTCAGGGTTCCCCAGCCTTTTTGAGACTGCAGGCACCTCTGGAGTTCTGACCAGGGCTCCCAAGTACTTACCTTGATTCGGCGGGGGATATGTAGTTCTTCACGGGACCATTCATTTGGGGAAAACACAGGCGGTGCACTATTCTGTTGCCCAGACGTGACGTAGGCACGTAGCCGGGCGACGCTCTAGCAATGGGGCTGGAAACATGATGGTACCATCGAGTTTCCAGCTCCATTACCAGAGCGTCGCCCAGCTACGTGCCTACGTCACGTCTGGGCGACAGAATAGTGCAGCTCCTGTGTTACAAGCAAGAATCTTCCGGCGGGGAAGCATGTGTCCCCCGCCGGTTTGTAGGTAGGTACTTGGCAACCCCAGTTCTGACACCAGGTGGTGGATGAAACTACAAAATGGCTGCCACAGGAGGCAGTGCAACCAACACAGAGAGAGCCAAAGTGTAGAGGAGAAGAGGGGTAAATTTCAAAAATGCACTAAGAAAGAAGAGTGAGAGAGATAAACCAATACTGGTATGGCAGTCACTTCCAGGTGATGTCATTGCAGCACACGCGCACATACCAGGACCTACCCCCCCCCCGCCACACCAGGTAAGCGAACTGGCAACCCTAATGGCAACTGCAGCTGAAACCACATTGTTTTAATCTGCACAGCCAATCAGATATACAGGGGCCAATCAAAAGCCCTGCTGGGCAAAAGCTCCACATGGCCCCACCTGCTTTCTAAAAGCACTTGGTGGACAGCAAGAAACGGACACCATGGCATTATGCTCACGGGTATTGTGTTGGGGACCCCTGAATTATTTTACTGTTAGTCCTGGTAAAAACGTTGTTATGTAAAACATGGTTGTTATTGCTATATTTCAGATAGGGTTGCCAAGTCTACTCACCAGTCGCAGCGGGAGAGCCTCCCCGGGGTCCGGGAGCTCCCGGTGGATGCACGCGCATGCGCGTGCCGGCAGCACGTCACAGGAAGTGACGTGCTAGGTGCTCACGTTGGGGGCGTGGGGGGAAACCATATGGGGGGGAAACCATATGGGAGTTCCCCCCGGGGCCCGATTCCGCCGCGGTGGAAATTGGGCCTTCAAAGCGGGGGATTCCCCGCCCCCCGCCCACATTTGGCAGCCCTAATTTCAGATGTGGTGGCTGACACAGAAAGAGAATAGTTTCCCTAAAGCCACATGTGGGGGGGAAGGGGGAGTTTAATTGGGGAACTTCCTTGTTCGGCTTTTTAGCAGCTAGACTTGCCTAGTGCTCCCTAACTCTCATTGTGTTAGATTCGAGGCTCCTCGGGCATTGGGGGCGGGGTAGTAAACCACCTCATTTTCTCACAGGCCATGGAGGGATCAAAGAGCAAATCGGCTTGCACAAAATAGAGGCAGAGGAAAGAGGATTGGCAGCAGCAGGGCAGGCTAGGGTCAACGCATGAGAAGATGTGATGTGTGACGGAAAGATTTATGTGCAAAAAACCAGCAGATGATGCTTTTCTCTACCTTAAGGAGTCTCAGAGTGGCTTCCAATTGCCTCCCCTTCCCCTCCCCACAACAGGCACCTTGTGAGGTAGGTGGGGCTGAGAGAGTTCTGAGAGAACTATGACTGGCCCAAGGTCACCCAGCAGGCTTCATGTGGAGGAGGAGAGGGGACTCAAACCCGGTTCTCCAGATTACAGACTGCTGCTCTTAACCACTACACCATACTAGCTCGCTATGATGCTGATACAGCACATGGACTCAGACCAGAGAAAATACAAGGTAGGATCCTGCCAGCTTGTTCACTCAATGTTGCCCAATTCCCCTCTTTATTACAGTCCATGTTGTATAAGGCTTTTGTCCATGCAAGTCCCATGATTCCCAACATAGCCTTTTTTTAGTGGTCAAAGGGACTCCCAGTCCCTTTTCCGTCATCAGGATAGCTGTGAAAGAACTTCACAGCGCCCAGTACCAACATAGCATAACTTTATTAGAAAAAAAGTAAGGCCAGGTCTGGGCCCAGCTAGGCCATAACCAACCACAGCTAACAACCAACAACACAAGAGAAAAAGAGATCCAGGTGGGAAGCCGTGCTGGTCTGAAGCAGCCGAACAAAGTTCAAGTCCGGTGGCATCTTTAAGACAGAGAAAGTTTTGTTCAAGGTATAAGCAGATATTTGAAGAAGTGTGCTTGCACATGAAAGCTTATACCTTGAATAAAATTTTCTTGGTCCTAAAGGTGCCACCAGACTCAAACTTTGTTCTACAAGAGAAAAATGAAACTAAAGAAAAGGCTTTTACCTTAAGGGATCATGTTAAAATAACTATACCATGCAATAATAAGGGAACATCAACAAATTCACAACTGCCCATGATATAACAAGCTGGTTGAGTCTAATCCCTTATCATTATCGAATGGTTTCAAAGCATCTTTATGGAAGTCCTAAGAACCGAGGAACTGGGTAGGGCTGACAGGGATGAGGCACATTCTGGACAATACAAAAAAAAAAAATGCTGAAAGAGGCCTGTTACTGCTTTCTGACATGACGGCTGCCTTCAAAGCTGTTCGAACTTGAAGCAAAATAAAAACAGTATTGGATCTATTAAGTTTCTGGAAGCACGACAAAGGACTGCAGTCCCTGCACATAGTGATGCTGTTCAGCTCCCATAATTTAAGTGGGATTTGAGCAGACTTATTGTTGTGTGCCCGACTGCAGCCAAAGACATTTGCATGTAACAAACCTTTTGTAGAGAAAACAGTTCATTGAAGGAGCCAGGAACTGTTGTTAGTTTAAAGAGATGTATACGGTTTTAGAAAACTGGGAGGCGTTTCCCCTGCCGTACTTTCAGCATTTGGGTGTGATATGAAGCGTTGACAGTGGAAGAATGAAGTTTTCAAATGTCGATATCTTTGTAGGAATTATGTTCGGCATGCCAGAGTCCTTGGATGTGAGCCAGTTGTGTTCCATTGATTTCCATGGCACTAAAGCAGCTAAAATCCAAGTAATTTGTCTTAAGTGGTTTGTGGGTAAGGCTGCCAAAGCGATGCGTTGATGCAGTGAGCCTCTGTTTTTCTGTCATGTGCTGTGGGAAAGGACTCCAGGCATCTGTGGAGGAAGAGAGGAAGACCTAAATGCTGTGTGAGTAAGCTTTGTTGTCCAGCCAGAGCTGCCATAATCTGAAGCTGAAACTCAAATGTATAGAACTGTTAGGTCTGATGATTTTCATGTCAGGTGACTTTCATAGGGCCACCCTCTACAGCACATCATTTAGAATCACAGAGTTGGAAGGGACCTCCAGGGTCATCTAGTCCAAACCCCTGAATGATGCAGGAAATTCACAGCTACCTCCCACACACATATCCCTCTTCATGCCCAGAAGATGGCAAAAAACAACAATCCTCCAGTATCCCTGGTCAAATTGTCTTGGAGAAACTTTCAATCCCTCTGCAGCTTCATCCCTGAATGTGGCACATGATGTTTCTTCTTGCTGCCTTTTCCTGCTCTTTGTCAGAGTAGTCAGGCTGACATTCACCCAGTAGTGGCTTAGCAGGCTGTGTTGATTGGACAAGGCTTGCCAGTTTTCCACTGGGAACAGGTGATCTGGCTTCTGTTTTGCACTGCCTCTACTAGGGCTGGCAAGAGAAACTGATGTTAAAAAAATCACTGTTGGGCGACAGCATGATATCAGTTCTTGGGAAAATATGGACGTTACATGAGTCCACTCCAGGAATCACCAGAAACTCTGTGGTTTTAGCACAGAGCTCCTGGCAGTTCCTAGAATGGCATGATATCTGTTCTAGGTTTTCCTGGCAGGGCTCTTTTTGTAGCAGGAACTCCTTTGCATATTAGGCCACACACCCCTAATGTAGCCAATCCTCCAAGAGCTTACAGAGCTCTTCTTACAGGATCTACTGTAAGCTCTTGGAGGATTGGCTACATTAGGGGTGTGTCACTTAATATGCAAATGAGTACCTGCTACAAAAAGAGCCCTGCGATCCTGTGATGGGACCTTACCCAGGTTGGTTCATATACGCAAGAGAATGAGGTGATAGAATGGACTGTACCATTTGCAGCTGGTGGGCTCCATCTTTGAATATGCCTCCATGTTAACATACAATAACAAATAAAAGTTCCATGCAAAAAGAACACTAGGAGAGCTTGAAGAAATGTTCTGGCTCCTCTCATCGCTTGTTATGATGTTTTTCTGTTTGCAGGAACGTTAAAAAAAATCTGATCCACCAGGATAGTTCCTCCTGTAGTCTGAAGTGCTTCAGTCTATTCTAACACCTTTGATCTTTTCCACTTCATTCAGTTGCAAGGGTGAACCAAGTTTTCATCATGGTCAGTGGTGAGGTCATTTTGTGGTCAAGTGAGTAACCTCAGAGGTGGAAATGTAAAGGGGGGCAGTTCTGCAAAAAGCAGGCACAGGGAGGGGCTATGGCAAGATATGACCTTCTCAATCTTCCTGCAGCAAGTAAGGGTACACTCATCCCCATC
>NW_015170313.1:326854-341156 GCF_001447785.1 Gekko japonicus | reverse complement strand
GAATAAATGTTGCTGAGTGTGTTTAAGCTGCAACGAATGTCTAAAAGGTACAACCAGGTGATTGTGAAATTAAACATTCCATCAAACTATCAGGTCGTAAAATGTTAACTGCAACAATCACTTTACCAACCCCAACCCCCCCATCAGAGGCCCATTCAAGACATGGCAAATCAGGATAAAGGTGCAGATCATTTAGATATGGAATCTCCTCAAAGGCAAATGGCTCTCCCAAGGCTAGGAGAACGTCGTCTTCAAGGTCAGCTTAGTGGATATTGTTCCTAGTGGGGAGGAGAGCAGTAACAGCCTGCTGTAGGAGGTGGGGGCTTTTGGAAATGAAGGAAATGAGGAACGGGGACAGAGATGAGGGATCTGCTGAGGAAGGAGAAATCCCAGCAGTGAGCATGTGTGTTTTGTAGAACAAGTTGGGCTGTGCCAGTACGCTAGGATTTAAAATGGTGTAACTCCAATGAAGTCAGCAGCAGAAAACTGCAGTCTCTGCAGGCTTAAGCCAAGGGATAACTGCAAGCCTGCCACCCGTAGTGAATAATTAAACACTTCCACCAGCCTAAAGCTCCTAATCACAGAAGAGGCTGTCTGTTGCATCCCTGCATGATTTATGGCTCTGCCAACTACCAGAAGGTACTTGGTTGCATCTCTGCATCAAGTGTGGCTGGATCAATCGCTCCTGCTGGAGACACTCAGCAGAAACACAGCCAGCTCTTTTGGAATTACAGTTGTGCCTCTGTATGATCTGCTCTGGGCTTTTACTCCTTCCACACCAGGAGGCATGCTGATGTCCTAGCAGTGTGGGGGAGAAAGGAGAGAATCAACCTTCTGGCTTAGCTGGCTGTCATAATATAGCCCTCATGTTGGCAGAAGTGCTATTGGGCATGTCCCTCCAACGGGGAACTCTGGGAGCTGGCAGAGCCCTGTGTCAGATCTATACTGGTCTTCTGGGGATCTGGGGTAGGGAAGTGGTATTGGCTGTCTTCCAGCATGCAGAAACACAAGGGATGGATTCTTTTGAGGCAATTCTCACACTTTTGCTCATTATTGTCTTCCTGTGGAAAAGGGAAGTCTGCCACTCATTTTACCTCTGGGGGGAAAATATGCATCAACTATCAGAAGTTTGGGAAACGTTATTCTTCTTTTCTGATGCACCGTGTATTAAACTGTAACTGAGCAAAGCATTTCTCCCCAAGCTTTCAGAGATGCACAGAGCACAGAGATGGTGATTAGTCCTTGTTTGAAAATGGAGGACTGAGAGAGGGGGGGGGAGAGAGAGAGAGAGAGAGAGAGAGAGAGAGATGGTGAAAAAGTCCATACTGAATCTATGACTGTGTTGCAATTTGAACCTACATCCAGTGCTCTTTCCGCTAGACCTCCCTGGTTTCTCTGGAACACCACGTGCAATAGCCAATATATTCTGAGAGGGAGGTAAATGCCTTCCTGATCCCAGATAATATAGTCGATGTGAGACCCTCAATACACAAGCAAGGCCTGCCAGCCAGACCCCCTGAGAAACCTGCCGAGTCGAGGACAATCCAAGATGAAGGAAGCCAAGCCATAAGTGAGGACCAGGCAGCCAATTAAACGTCCTTGACGCTGACAGGTTTGTAACGCAGGTGGTGCAGTGCCTTTTCACGTGGCGCATAGGCAAAAATCCCAGAAACCTGGTTGTTAGTTTTGGCTCAAAAGCATCGTCCTCTGTGTGTGGCCCATAGGTAGAACACTAGCACCAAAGACAGATTGCTTGACTGGTTGCCAAGGTCTTGAGATGGAAAAAAGAGAAACTCGACTTTGCACACATCAGCATCTGAGCACCAATTTACTTTGCTAATATAACATCGACACATTTAAAGTGAGAAAGGCCCACGTTTCCCGCTGCAATCTATCGGGTGTTTAGCCTTGTGTAAACATCTCTCCAAATCATCAGCGTCCTTGTTCGCTCAGAGTGCGCTAAAAATAATGGGATGCGATGGGATGTTGTCAGGTTAGGCAAGCTTCCATAAATGGCTGTGAAGTGTAGACGTTACTTCATTATTCGACTGGGTGACTTGCCAGAACTCCATTCATCCCCCCCCCCTTCAGCACGACATGGAGAAGTTTCCAACTTCACCCAGTTTGTGGCAAGCAGACCACTGAAGACTTCAGTGATTTCAGAGCCAAAAGCCCCAAGAGTTTCTATACTGCACTGCCCTGAGCTCTTAGCAATGTTGCCATCACATGAGAGCTTGCCGGATTTTTTTGTTGCAGCTAATGTAGATCAAAGGAGACAAAGCAGTGTTCAGTATCAGTGATCCTCAGATTATAGATTGAGTTTTTAAATTTACTTCTCAAATTTATACCCCACCCTCCCAGCCAAGGCCGGCTCAGGGCGGCTTACATAAAATCAGTATATTTTACAATGCGGCAATTTAAAACATTTAAAACAATGCTAAAACCCGTTAACAGTACAGTAAGTGCTAGTATTGTTGTTGCTAAATCATGATGGCGACCGTATTAGTTCTTTCTACTCATAACCGGCTCCTAGGTCTACTCCAGGTGTCTTACAGGCAGCTGGCACAGGCTGATGTTATAGACACCAGAGGCAGCAGGGCTTCCTACCCTTCAACTGCAAGGTGTTGATGATGTTCAATGGTGGCAGCGGCTCCAAAAGTCTGGCGGAAGAGCTCCGTTTTACAGGACACAGGAGTGTTCCAGGAAGGTTGCCAAGCAATGGCAATGGCGGGAACAGTAAGAAGCAACTCAGTGCTATAGCACAGATGAAGAGGAGCTCTACCAGCATTCACTGTTTCCTAAGCATGAGTCCAAACCTGGGCTGTAATCAGGGCTTCTTTTGTAAAAAAAAAAAAAAAAAGCCCAGCAGGAACTCATTAGCATAATAGGCCACACCCAACAGCAGAAACTCATTAGCATATTAGACAGCACAGCTCAATAGCATATTAGGCCACACCCCCATGTTACCAGAAGTGTGGTCATCCAGCTACACCCACCTTTTGCTTCTTATTCTGTTTACTTTGCTTACTGTCAAAACCCAGGGCTTTTTTTTTAGCAGGAACTCCTTTGCATGTTAGGCCACACACCCCTAATGTAGCTAATCCTAATGAGTTTCTGCTGTTGGGCGTGGCCTATTATGCTAATGAGTTCCTGCTGGGCGTGGCCAACTCGGGAGCCAGCCGGAACTCCGTTCCTGTGCGTTCCTGCCCAAAAATAGCCCTGGCTGTAATCCTGCATGGCCCTGGCCTAGATGGCCCAGGCTAACTTGATCTCATCTGATCTCAGAAGCTAAGCAAGGTAAGTATTTGGATGGGAGATCACCAATGAAGTCCAGGGCCGCTACGCAGAGGCAGGCAGTGGCAGACCACCTCTATTCGTCTCTTGCCTTGAAAACCCTACGGGGGTCACCATGAGTCAGCTGTGACTGGACAGCACTTTCCACCACCATCACCAATCCTGCATGCAGATGGGTTTCTTAAATCCCATTCACGTGTTGCTGCCCTGGTGTCCTGGTCACAACCACTTCCAGGTCGGGGGGGGGGGCCTTGGTAGAGAATGTCCATGGGACCCCGTTTTCTCACCACCAGAGCCCCCTCCTGCCTTCCTTTCCACTCTGACTCCTGCATGCCCACCTGCCTGCGCATCCTTCTCCCACCCGCAAGGCTGCACCCCCTTTGTCTGACAGCACTGGCCAGTATGTGCAGCTGAGAGTTTCTGTCGTTGCCACTAGGAGTGCCACCACTGTACTCTAACAGCATGCCCTTCCTTAACGATGCTGGGCAGTTGGGTACCTGGGTACAGACTGACAACAGGGGAGGTGTTTGGGTGAGGGACAGTGGCATTGGACCCCATCAGAAGTCCGGAGCCCTGGCAGCTGCCCAGCCTCGCAATGTGCTGATGCCAGCCCTGGTCCCGATGCATTTTAAAAACATTATTAAATTAGCAAAGGACAACACTGGCTTGTCTCGCTCTCCGTGGCCATCCTCTTTTAAGTTTTACATACTTGCATTCAGGATGAAACAGGCCTGAGTAATACAATCTGAGATAGTGCTGAACATTGAAACTAGTTGAAATTTGGGTGCTCAAACATCTTCCAAATTGGCTCACATCCAGTTTATTTTTTCCCTGGTCATTCAGCTGTTTGTGGGCAGTTCAAGACAGCTTATTGGGTTATTTTTGAGTCTTAAGACAATACAGTACACTACAGTACAAGTGTCAGTGTTTCACACGTACATGTTCTCACACAGTCCAATGAGAGTTTGGGTGTTCCCCTTCCCCCACAGACCTCTTGTCACTGCACAGTGCTTGGCAGTCTACCTTAGACAGAAACAGTGAGCAAATCAATCAGTCAACCACTGATTATCCAGCTTGATGTCTATGTAAGTCTGTGTTATCAAGGGGCATGCCCATTTTTGCATGGCCTTATGCGAGGCATAGTTCACACACACACACACATCATTTAATGACCTGACTTGACCATCCATGATCCTGGAGGAGAATAGATTTCATGTACTATTTAGATGCAAGACCACTGGCAAAGACAGGAGATCCCACGACTACAGCTATGGTGCTGTTTCAAGGTTGTTTGATTCTGCTGACTGCAAACTGAACAGATCCAAGGCTTGGCTCATAAGAGAGTGCCGCTGAAAAGCATAGTGCATCCATCTGCTGGATTGGTTTGCCATGAACTTCATAGCATCCCTAGTTGAAATCATATGAATATGTGAAGCTGCATTATCCTGACTCAGGCTGCTGGTCTGTCAAGGTAGCTCTTTCCACATCACCTATCACCTGACCCTTTAAACTGGAGATGCCAGGAACTGAACCAGGGGCTTTCTGCGTGCAGAGCAGATGCTCTGACACTGAACCACAGCTCCTCCTTTCCCCACAAGTCATCTCTACTGACAAAAGTCACTCATGGTGGCACCACCTCCAGCTGCAGGAATGAACAATGATCTGGGAAACAGGTCAATGAATAAAGACATAGATAATGTTCCCTGTTTGTGTGGGGGAGAGGGGGAAGTGTTTTATGTTGCAATGGAAGCCTTTTGGAATAGATAAGGATAAAGACTTGAAGTATCCCATTGTTTTAAACGTAGGTCATCGTGATGTAGGTCATTGCAGAGATTGTGAGTATGAGGGTACAAACTCCAGAGGGGCTGCTCGGGTTCATTTGCTGTAGTCATCAGAAGCTATCACTGGCATGATGTTTCGTGTTTCCTCCTATACTTTGCTTGTGGTGCACTGTGGTATAACTTATGGGGGTTAATCTATGAAAGGCTGGGCTATAGTGGGTCCTGTCCATGAATCTTGAGACTTTATGACATACCTAACTGAGGGTAGCACTAAAACTAAGGTTTATCCATTTACATGTGGATGAGGGAACCACCTCCTTGCAGATCATTTTGAATTTGCCAGCAGCTTTTGATATGGTTGGTAGACCATTCAGTTCTGTAGATCCATTTGGAGCATCATGAAACTGTGTTGAGGGAGGGGCAGTGGTTACAGTCCCTGCTGGGTCAGACTAATGGTCCACCTAGTCCAGTGTCCTTACTTACCTAGTGGTCCACCTAATCCAGAGGCCTTCCCCTAATTTTGCCTCCTGGCTCTGGGATTCAGATGTTCTGAATGTGGAGGTCCCCCCCAGTCACCATGTCTAGTAGCCATTGATAGACTTATCCCCCATGAATCCATCTAATCCTCTTTTAATGCTGTTTATTTCTGTAGCCATCACTACATCCTCTGGCAGCAAATTCCACATTTTAATCACTCTCTGTGTAAAGTAGAATTTCCTTTTGTCTGTCCTGAACCTACTGCTCATCAGCTTCATTGGAAGCCCTCAAGTTCTAGAATTTTGGGTGAGGGAGAAAAATTTCTTTGTCACCTCTCTCCATCCCATGCATAATTTTATAAACCTCTATCATGTCCCCCACTAGTCATCTCTTTTGTATAAGAACATATTCTATAATAACTAGTGGCTGTGGTTATACGGTGGCAGGTTTGTTGATTTCATACAATCAGCATTTATCTTACTCAATGTTCTGTTGGGCTGTCTGAGTTTTTTGTAAACCTTTTTGGCTCTCTTGAATGAAGAAAGAACATTTTAACAATCAACATGCAGACATATGTTTCAAGATAATTTTATATATTGGGCTGAGCCATGGAAGATTCATGTGCCACATAAGCAGCATGGGAAGAAGAATAGCTTGACAGTAGCTGTTTTCTTGACACTGGTTTTGTTTCTTTTAGAAATTCAGAGCAGGTACAAACACGACAGGTACAGTCCCTCAGTCACTGCATCACAGAGCCAGTGAAACTGGTTGAATTTGTGGCTGCAGGCAACTACTGAAGGCACAAGGGTAGCTAGGAAAAATGTAGGAACACAAGCATCATTTGCAACTTCATTCTTTACACATCAGTATCTGCAACTTTCTTTCTTGAGAAGCCTATAAAACAGTATATCTAAAGTAAATATATATACCCCCATAGATAAAGAACTGGCATTGGGACCACCACAATTGCCATCGTAACAATCAGCCTGATAGGAAAAGTTAATATATTGAGTAACCTGATTGTGATTTCATTGGGACTCTCTGTGGGTAAAAGGTTGTACAGAAGTGCTTGTCAGGATCAGATATGCATTGGGAAATGGAAGGACAGGTTTCTTCCCTCCAGATCATCCTTAAGACCGATCTGATTCCTGTTCTTTGCATCCACTTCATGAACATTTTCAGGCACAGAGCCCAAAAGCATAGTGGGAGAGAACACGAGGCATTTTCTTCTCTATAAATCATATATAACCATAACCCAGATCTTTATGAATACAACTGACTTCCATTTTTGACTTTAATGGCTGAATCTCAGATTCTCCTCCTATGTAACATATAGTATATTGACTGCCTACCCCCACTTCCTGGGCGTTAATATCTGTTGATTAATCCCTGTATTGTGTTCCGTGAACTCAGGGGAAAAACAGAGACCTGAGCAACCAGGGGCAGGGACGGCCCCTAAATGGTGGGATTTAGGGGATGGCCCCTAAATGGTGGAATTCCTTTGGTCTTGAAACCAGGTTAGAACAGAAGAGCACATCCCTCAGCCACTGGAGGGACATCTTTGTATATGGAAGATCCTAGTTCATTCCTCCACATCTCCAGTTAAAATAATTGGGCAGAACATGATGTGAAAGACCTCTACCTGAGACCCTGAAGAATCACTCCAGTGAAAGTCAATGATACCAACCTTGACAGAGCAATGGTTGGACTCTGTATGAGGTGGCTTCATGTGTGCGAAGAAAAAGGGGGCTCGCACCAAGGCAAAATGAAGATGGAGAAACAAACTGGTGCAGAGGGAAATGGATCTTTAATAATTACACAGCCCCTACATGTTTAATAATTATACAGCCCCTACATGCAGCTCCATTGGGGGGAATCTAATGAAATAATTAAAAATAGGACATATTTGATACATTATTTTAAAAACGGATAAAATGCAGGACATTTTCACAATTCATAATAAGCTGTCATGGATGTGAGGGCGATCTGGCTGCGACATCTGTCACCCCATTGATCGCCAGGGTTGAGTCAGCTGATCTGGCTTGCTAGGCGGGTGTCTCCTACCTCCCTCACCGCTCCATGTGCGTCCCTCCCGAAGCTGCGTGCTCGGTGGAAGAGGACGACCACCCCAGATAGAAGGAGTGTACCGTTCTTCGGTCAAGGGTATATGATAGCTGGGCTCCCCTGCTAGAACCTCCAAACAAGCAATAAGCTGTCATTAAGAAAACCAAAGCAACATTAACATATGCTATATATTACACGTTTACAAAGAATTCACAGTATAAATTGTTTGTTAATTTAGACACTAAAAATCATACTGACCTCTCAGATTCTTTTCCGTTCAGTTCCCATACATACACTAGAACAAACTGAGCTGTCCAGGCTTGTTCTGGCTCTTATCTGCATAAGCATCTGCCAGGAGATGTTCTCATTTAACCCATTAGGGTGCAGGGTTTTTCACCTCAAAATCCACTCAGCATCTTTCCTCAACAGAATTCTTTAATCTTGCCTATCAGATTTGAATATAACCCAAAACAAGAGGTCTGTGGGTTTGTGCTTGTACTCTAAGAAATGTTCCACCAGAGAAGCACCAATTCTTTTATGAGATATATTGCTTTTATGTTCAGAGAGTCTCAATTTAAGAGGTCTACTCGTCTTACCAGTATACATTTCTCCACATCCACATGATATTGCATAACCACATGATCACCACGACATGCTGTGAATTCTTTAAAATAATATTATTGTCAGCAGGATTCGTAAAAAATTTCATGGATTTTGTATTTTGGCAAAAACAGCAATGCCCACAGGGAAAGTAACCCGATGGTGAGCTGGATCCTGGTAGAATAGATTGTGTACTCTTATGTGGGTAAGTGTGGCCTCATACTAATTTATTTATTTATTTGTATTTATACCCCGCCCTCCCGGCGGACAGGCGCAGACTAAGAGATCTTTCAGACTAAGAGATCTTTCAAACTAACTTTTTATAAGCAACAATAAGTCTTTTATTGCATGTTGGAATATCGTCCAATATGTGCCAATTCTTGTAAATGCTCTTTTTCAAGGCTGCACTTACAGAATTGTAAGTCAGATGGCATACAAGCCTCCCAGGGTCACTCTTTTTCTTACTCATTCAAATCTCACTTCTTTCTTTAGCAGTAGTCTTGGCAAGAGATGTTTGTAGAACCTGCTGTAGGTATCCTTTGTCTGCCAAATTTTTCTGTAATATTGATGCCTCCCTTCAAAAACCCTATAATCTTGTACAAATTCTCCTGATTCTGAGAAACAGACTAAAAGGTAAATTATTTCTCACATGTGGTGGGTGGTGGCTGTCATATCTGAAGAAGGAATTTCTGTCAGTCTGTTTTCTAGACAAACTTGTAAAAATTTGGTTATTATCCCTGAAAACTATAACGTCTAAAAAGTTTTGGTCTACATGTAATTCAAATTTTAAATTCTTATCTCTGTTGTCAAGCCAGGTATGGAATGTTTGTAAATGATCTAAGATTCCCTTCCATAATACAAAAATGTCATCAATATAACACCACCATATATAATTATTTTATTATATAATTATTAAAGATTACAGCTGTATAATTACTAGATTCATTTCTCTCTGCACCAGTTTGTTTCTTTTTATTTTTATATAAGACAAACAAAAAAGCAACAAACAAACAGACATACATAAAGGGGGGGTGTTCCATTTACAACCTTATTTTGTCTGTTAAGTTACCTCATACATTAACAATTCTTTTTATTCTTTCAACCTTGCATTTCGGACTAAATCTTTGTTCATAACTAAGAAGAAAGTTATAGTTCATATTTCCTTGTACTTCAGTTGTATGTCCATATGATTTATTTGTTGTGCTCTTCCATCCATTTGTAAAACCTTGACCATGTATTCTCAAAGTCTGTTTCATTTTGTCCTCTCAAAACGGGGAGGGGGATTGCTATATTTCTTGCAGGGCTTTTTTTTTTTTTTTAAGAGCTGCTGGAACTCTCAAGAGGGAATTGAAGTTTTCAGCCGGTATACCGAAAACTCATGAACTTTTAAATATTTTTTTAAAGAATTTTGTCGAAGAGGTTCTGGAACTCTGTTCCAGTGCGTTCACCCAGAAAAAAAGCCCTGATTTCTTGTATCATGCAGTTCAGCCCACCATATATATATATATAAAATAAACTTGCTGACAATCTGCTGCATGAGGACACTTCCCCTTACTCCATCTAATGATAGTAATTTTTTTACGTTACAACCAATTAATTATTATTTTTTAAAACAGGCCATTGGTGGACTACTTAATCTGAAAACTAGCAATGCAGTCCTAAACAGAGTTACATCTTCCTAAGCCTACTAACTTCAGTGCAACGAACAGTGTAACTCTGCTTATAAGGGCTAAAATCACTTTAAATGAACTGTCAAACCAAATGCTAGAATATCTCATAGGTACAAAGTGCCTTAAAGCCTCTCCCCCCAATATAGGACTATAAGGTAAAGGTTCCCTTGCTCGAAAGCCAGTCGAGTCCGACTCTAGGGTTGCGGTGCTCATCTCCGTTTCAAAGCCGAAGAGGCAGCACTGTCCGAAGACGTTTCCGTGGTCATGTGGCCGGCATGACTAAACACCAAGGCGTACGGAACGCTGTTACCTTCCCACCGAAGTGGTACCTATTTATCTACTTGCAATATCTTGCTTTCGAACTGCTAGGTTGGCAGGAGCTGGAACTAGAGATGGGAGCTCACTCCATCATGCAGCACCCGGGTCTCAAACTGCTGAACTACTGGACCTTCCACAGCCTGCAGTTCAGCGTCTTAACCACTTGAGCCACCGCAGCTCCTTCATATAGGACTAGGATGACAGTGATCTCACTGGCGGGCTGAGTATGGCTTTCCAGTACCCTGCATGCAAAATGACACAAAAGAAAGGCCAGGCTAGAAGGCTTTCTTGGTGGCTTTTCCCCAAGTTAAGAACTCCTTTCTTCCAGAGCCCTGACAAAGCCCAAGACTCAGTTTTCTCCAGAAGCATTTCAAAGAGCTTGCTGTATGGACAAGCATTTTGTGGCTGGGATAATTATATTCCTTTTAATCGTACACTTAATTTACCCTCCTAACCCACAGATCCTTCCATGAAGGAGGAGGAGGAGATTGGATCCATACCCCGCCCTTCACTCAGAGTCTCAGAGCGGCTTACAAACTCCTTTCCCGTCTACTCCCCACAACAGGAACCCAGGAAGGTAGGTGGGGCTGAGAGAGCGCTTTCCAGAACTGTCCTTGAGAGAACAACTCGGACAGAACTATGGCTTGCCTAAGGTCATCCAACAGCTGCAAGTGGAGGAATGGAGAATCAAACCCAGTCCTCCCAGATTAAAGTCCACACGCTTAACCACAACACCAAATTGGCTCTCATGTGCAGCAGTAGATTGCACACATGAGGATTTGCATTCCCTTATTTGCTGAACAGCCCTGACCCCGATGGCCCAGGTAGCCTGATCTCGTCAGATCTCAGATACTAAACAGGGTTAGCCCTGATTAGTATTTGGATGGGAGACCACCAAGGAAGTCCAGGGTTGCTATGTAAAGGCAGCAGTGGCAAACTCCCTCTGAATGTCTCTTGCTTTGAAAACCGTACAAGATCACCATAAGTCAGCTGCAACTCAACGGCACTTTATACACACACATTTGCTGAACATATATTGGTGCTTTCAGCTTAGACATGAACACAGACAGCCGCCTTCTACTTGGTCTATTGTCAGTATTGTAGAAGAAGAAGAAGAGTTTGGATTTATACCCCGCCCTTCACTATCCAAAGGTGTCTCAGAGCGGCTTATAAACTCCTTTCCTTTCCCCTCCCCACAACAAGCACCCTGTGAGGTAGGCGGGGCTGAGAGAGCTCTGACAGAAACTGCTCTTTTTCAAGAACAGCTCTTATCAGAGCTACGGCTTGCCCAAGGCCATCCAGCCAGGTGCAAGTGGAGGAGTGGGGAATCAAACCTGGCTCTCCCAGATTAGAGTCCACGCACTTAACCACTACACCAAACTGGCTCTCTGTCTGGCAGTAGCTCTCCAGGGTCTCAGGTAGAGATCTTTCCTACCTTATCCTTTTAAATGGAGATGTCAGCGATTGAACCTGGGACTCTCTGCATGCAAAGCAGATCCTCCACTACTGAGCCATGGCCCCTTCCCAGTGTATTCTATGTCTACTCCACAAGGGAGATGGAAAAAAGAGATGTAACGAGGCCTGTGATCTCTTAAAGACTAAGCAATTTACTTTAGCTTATGTTTTCATCTAGAAAGTTGGCATCTATACTGCCTCCCCACCCACACGCACACCCGGCACAGATGAAGAGAAAAACAACAACAAAGTTTTTGAAACTGTGGCCAAAGGGCAAAAAACAAAAAAGCATAAAACAGCAGCAGTTGTGTCTCAACCCAAAGCAGCACGCTGATGAATTCAAGATACATAGGAGCAGGATGCGTCAAGATCTAATTGAGATCTTGAATGAGTCTCTTTTCTGCATGAGTTTGGGGCTGCCTCAAATCCACTGTTGAATACAGCACTAATATTGCAATCAGATTGCCTTGTCCGCAAGAGAATTCAGCTGCCAATATGTGGGTGAAGCCAACAGACATCCCTCATGCTTTCTTTTGTATTTTCCTCACCTTTTGAACCTGTCATGTAAAGCTGGTATTTTTTTTTTAACCAAGGTATGGAAAATAAAATCCGGTGTCTTCTTAAATACTTGTGGCATAAGTTTCCATGGGGCAGAGCTCACTTCATCAGATGCACAAAGTGTTGTCCTTAGTTGACAGCTATACATAGATGTGAGTACAAGCAGAAAGGTAGGGGCTGGGGCAGGGCCGGATTTAGACTTGCTGAGGCCCTAAGCTATACAAAACCCAGAGGCCCCCTACTGTATTAAATTACATCAGCTGGTCTCAGAAAAATTTAAAATATATACGCCTTTTTAATATTTGAAAATATATATATTTTAATTTTTATTAAAATAAAATAAAGGATGTGTTTACAAAATCACAGAAATAATTACATAATTAAAGGGTTTTAAAATGACAAATAAGGCTCCAGCAGATTGTGAGGCCCTAAGCTGTAGCTTATTTAGCTTATGCATAAATCCGGCACTGGGCTGGGGGGGAAATGGTAGCCAGAAGGTCCAGCAATGCAAGAGAGGTGTGTCACTTTCTCTGAAAAGAACAAATGAAAAAGAGAGTGAGTGTGTGTGTGTGAAGGGGGGTGAGGGATTCCCAAACGGTGATGCATTGCCAAAGCAGATAACAATGTACACAGAGACAGTTACTTAGTGTAGTGAGCTGGCTCTTTCCAGTCTCTCTTGAGCCCATATCTGATAATGTTCAATCTGCATATGAATTTCAAATCAGCAACTCCGCTTTGGAGTCTGCATTTGAAAGGGTCTTCATTAGAATATGTTCCCTTTTCTATTGCAGAATGCCCAGGAAGGCGGCACCATTTGGGTGTGGGTTATATCTACACTGATAAGGTCTTTACCTCTTTTGACCAGGTATCAATTTCATTGGTGTTCTGCATGCCAATACGACATATCTCTCCCTTGCTTTGCTAGGCTTCTGGTTTTCATTTGAAAGAACATTCTCCATTTGAAAGAACAGTCTCCCACCCATCTCCTTCTTTCCTCTGCCACCTCCCGATCATCCGTCTGTTTGTCTATCCTTTCAACTGAGGTTTCATGCCCAAGACAGCTTATGCCATAATAAATGTATTGTACGACATTAATTTTTTCCAAACCATCATGGGAATAAATTTCCAGATGGCTGTTAAAAATGTATTTAGTATATTTTTATCCCACACTTTCTCCCTCAGGGTGGTGTACGTAGAATCACAGAGTTGGAAGGGGACATACAGGCCATCTAGCCCGACCCTCTGCTCAATGCAGGATCAGCCTAAAGTGTCCCTTTAGTTTATTTATTTATTTATTTAATTCAATTTATACCCCGCCCTCCTCGCAATGCGGGCTCAGGGCGGCTTACATAGGGGCAAACGCCAATATAAAACATAATTAAAACCATTTAAAATCCAACAGTACAAAAACATTCATAACGAGTTACTGACTAAAGTGCTCTAGATGTTCTACATGAAATTTCAGAGATGGCATATTTGAACTGTTCAGCATCGTCTGCTCCAGGGAAGCATTGATGTTCCCTCATCCAGGGCCAGGTGAAGATGGAATAATGATGATGGTAGTGGCGGCTCCTACTCATACGCCTGGTGGAAGAGCTCCGTCTTACAGGCCCTGCGGAACTGCACAAGGTCCCGCAGGGCCCGGATCTCCTCCGGGAGCTCGTTCCACCAGATAGGAGCCGCCACCGAGAAAGCCCTGGCCCTGGTAGCGGCCAGCCTGGCCTCTTTGGGACCTGGCACTGCCAGGAGATGTTGGGTCCCGGACCGAAGTGCTCGCGGGGGAACATATGAGGAAAGGCGGTCCTTATTTATTAGATTTCTGACTCACCCTCCCCCACTATAGCTTGTCTCAGGGGGCAATCTTCTCTCCAGCATCCAGATATTGCTCCACAAAATCTGGCCAAGGGGTTGGAGGCCATGGTGGGATGGTTGAAAAAGAGCTGACTGAGACTGAATCTAACTAAGATGGAGGTTCTGCGGTTGGGTGGGGGGGATTCAGGGTTGGGGTGCCAACACTTACTCTTGATGGTGGGCCCTTAACACTGGCACAAACTGTCAGGAGTTTGAGTGTGGTTCTGGATGCCT
>NW_015170313.1:283260-326651 GCF_001447785.1 Gekko japonicus | reverse complement strand
CCTATCACCACCCTTTGTCCCCGACCACGGAGAAAAGAGGTAAGCCATTGAAGGGCGAGCCCCTGAATCCCCACGTCGGCAAGACAGTGGGCCAGCAGCTGATGGTCGACTACATCAAATGCAGCTGACAGATCTAACAACAGCAGTCCTGCCACACCGCCTTGATCCAGATGTCATCGGAGGCGGAAGCCGGACTGGAAGGGATCTAGGACGGAAGCGTCATCCAGAAAGCCCTGCAGCTGTATCGCCACCGCCCTCTCAATAAGTTTGCCCAAAAAGGGCAAATTGGACACCGGCCGATAGTTGGCCAATTCGGCCGGGTCCAAAGAAGGTTTTTTCAAGAGAGGGCGGACCATCGCTTCCTTAAGTGCCTCCGGGAACCGCCCCTCGGAGAGGGACGTGTTGATAATTTCCCTAAGCGCACCTCGCAACCCCTCGCGACCCGCTTTAATGAGCCAGGAGGGGCACGGATCAAGGTTGCATGTGGTTGGGCGCACAGCTGTGAGCAGTCTGTCAACTTCCTCCAGACTGAGCAGGTCAAAGTGCTCTAAACCCGGCACTGAAGACGTGCAAGGGGCCTCGAGTTCACTCACTGTCTCAACTGTGGCGGGGAGGTCACGGCGGAGCGCCAAGACTTTATCTGCGAAATAGCTCGCGAATGCCTCGCAGCCAATGTCCAATTCCCTAGCATTTGGTCTGCCCTGCGGCACTCCATCTTCCATTTTATCCCCACAATTTATTTATTTATTCATTCAGGTATTTTCTATCTTGCTTTTCTCCCTAAAAGGGGACACCCCCCCAGTGGCTTTTAATCGTCTCCCCATCCCCCTTTCAAAGTGTCCCCAGATGGCCAAAGAGAACAGTACTGGCATTTTGAATTATCAATATATGGGAGATGGGGATTAGCCCCATTATCTGCTATAGACGCATGTAGGGAGGGACCTCCGTAGGGATCCTAGGATGGAGATTTGTAGCCTGGAGCCACCACAGCTGCCCAGCCCAAGACTCCCTCTGGGTCCCCATCACATGCGACCCAGACCCCGACCGAAGCTTTACATGAAAACAAATCACCACCATGTTGCCCCAGGGTTGCTTTCTGGCACTGTGCATGATGTATCATAGAGCACTGTACAGCAGATTGAGAGCCAGGGTGGTGTAGCGGTTAAGAGTGTCGGAATAGTATGAGAGACCTGGGTTCAAATCCCCACTCGTGACATGGAAACTCACTGGGCGCTCTTGGCCAAGTCACACTCTCTCAGCCTAACCTGCCTCACGGGGTTGATGTCAGGATAAAAGGGAGAGAGAATGATGCGATCTGCCTTGGGTCCAGTGTTCCTTCTAAGCCGTGCGCATGAGCAGCCGCTCATTAACCCAGGAAGCCCCACTCAACAGCAGTCTGGAGCCTGGCAGGGCCTTGCACCGCCCACTGCCCACTTTTAAACAGCAGTTATATTCTGTGTGAACTGCTCCGCTCAGTAGCAGAAAAGAATTAGAGGGAACATTGCTTTCTCCGCCCCCATCTATTCCAGTGATTGTAGGAATGTGCTATAATGACTTGGGATCCCATACACTTCTTTGTAGGCAAGTTGCACCATTGCAGCTCCTGGTTCCGGGGCAAGCCTAAGCAGGTTTACTCAGAAGTAAATGTACTGCGTTCAACCAGACTTACCGTGTTTCCCCGAAAATAAGACACTGTCTTATATTTATTTTTTCTAAAGAAGACACACTAGGGCTTATACCACAAATGCATAGAAATCCTGCTAGGGCTTATTTTTTGGGTAGGTCTTATTTTCGGGGAAACAGAGTACTCCCAAATAAGTGCGGAAAGGCTTGCCAGAGTTACTCTCTCCAACCACAAACACTGCAAATTGGCAACCTGACATTCATCTGAAGCCCGCGAAGAATTAAGCTACGCCAACACGTGTCCTTCCGTACGGACACGCGAATGCACTGGCGCTGCCGTTTGAGTTTTGACAGCAGCAGACGAGCAGGCCCATGGAACTTGTATATGATCTCTTCCCCGCTTTCTGCGTGCATCTGGCCCTACTCCGTATAAGAAATGCGTGCCACAAAACCGAAACTTTCTGCTGTTTAAGCGACAACAGGCTACAGCAGTCACGTCTGTCTCCTCCAAAAGCCTCACAGAGCACCACAGCCTCTCGCAGACAACCAGGTCCATGTGGGAGCCAAGAGCGAGCGCGCGTCCCGCCCCCTTTCCTCCGGGCGCGCGTTGCGCTTCCCCTTTAAGAAGCGGTGGTTGAAGTGGGAGTCTCCTGCTTTCACACCTTGGGTGGGAAAGGGAGGTGGGACCTCTCGCCTCTGATTGACGGCCTGCCAACCTCAATGGAACGTTGTGTATCCAAACGAGATGAGGCGGCCCGTCCAATGGGGAGGCGCGCGGGCGCGCCGTAGAACGCAGGGCGACCAATGGGGAGGCAGAGGTGGGCGGGGGAGGGGGACGGAACATGTTGCAATGTGTCCAACGTGGGTTTGAGTTGGGAAAGCGACGCTTGGGGGGTTAGAAAGTGGGTTTTGTGGACGGGGCAAGGGGTGGGGGTGGGGAGAGACGGTGGCCGTCCGTAGGGGTGCGCCCGGGAGGATCGCGCTAATCGCTTTGGCTGGCAACGCTGCTCTCGGGGTGTGTGTGAGATCCAGCCCCGGGTAGCGGGAGTGGGAGGTGTTGGAGGGGGCTGAGGGAAGCCAGAAAGGGAAAGTTGCAGAGGCGGAGATAAAGCACCGCTTTGCTCGCGCTAGGAAAGGTGTCTGAGCCCCGGGAGGGGGAGAAAGGGCTGGAGGATCGGTGTGCGGCGGTGCAATAACCCCCCGCGTCGGCTCGATCCACGCGGAGCTGAGAGCTTTCTTGGACCGGAGGAGGAAAAAGGAAGGAGGAGGAACTTTTCTGCTGGGAAGGAAAGCAGGACGCGGATCCGCCGACTTTTTTCTGCAGCTCCTGCCGGATCTTCGCAGCGGCAAGGCGATCATCCGTGGAAGGGGCACCTTCTCCCACTGCGGGATCCGGACCCTTCTTGATTATGCGAGTCGTGTTCTTCGAGGAGGAGGAGGAGGACGACGAGACTTGGGGCTGGCGCTGATGGCAAGAGCTTGAGAGGCTTCGTACTGCTCCCCCCCCCCCTCTTTTTGAGTGCCACTTTTAAAAACTCCAGCTTGCTGGATGAGCCGCTTCTGGGCTGCTTCCCTGCGGAGCCCCCCCTCTCCCCTTTCAGCAAGCCTTGGATCTGCACAAACTCAGTTATCGCACCAAGAAACTTAAGGAGCTGCTGCAGCCTCGGCTAGGCTGCGATGCTAGCAAGGAGTGCAGCAGGCCTAGAAACTAACGCCTGAGTGCCAAGAGATCCGGCCTGAAAAACTTGGCCTTTAATACTTTGATTTCCCCCCCCCAAACTCCCCCACTTCTTTCGTAGGATTTATTCCTGTCCTCCTGTCCCGGTATTGGGAGTTTGGTCCCTAACTTCGCATCCAGGATACAAAATGGCGCTGCCGGGATGGGGAAAATTGGGGTCGTTGCCGTTTTTTGATTTATTTTGGACTTTCCTCTTGGTCGTCCAAATGTTCACGGGATTCGGCTCCTGCCTGGAGCAACAGCTCTGTCCCTCCAACTGCACGTGCAGAGCTGATCTTCTGGACTGTAGTAACCTGGGGCTAGAAGAGGTTCCTGTAGAAATGCCCACCTGGGTAGTCTCCATGTAAGTTTCTCATCTCTCTGAACTTTGAGATCTGAAGGCTGCATGTTGCTGTTTTACGGCTTCCCCCCCAGCCCCCCCCCCGTTAATTTCCTTTTATAAAAAAAGGTCTTCTTTGAAGGGCAATCCCTGGGCAAAATCTACCCTTTTCTTCTTTGCAGTGTATGATTAATGTTATGCTCAGTTTCCCCCTCATTGACGGATCCAGTTGTAGCTAGTTGCTGAGCAACTAACTCTGTGAAATCCCTTTGGGGGTAGAGAGTTCTCATATCCTTGTGGAAAGATCCCGGTGGGAATTAGAGGCTAGCTTGTTCCCTTCCTAGTTAGAGATGTTCAGCAGAATTGTAGGACTAAACCTTTTAAATGGGAAACTCATATCCTGATTTCTTTCTTTTTTGCAAGTTTAATACGAATATTTGCTACCCAAGCAATAGGATGTGTGTTCCTTCTAAACAGTTACTTATCTGGATTGCAATCTTGTGTCTTTAATGTGGCATATGCTGAAGCAGTTGGCAATCTTTTAACTGGATCTGTTGTAGACGTGGGAAATTTTGCACACATAAAGTTAGATACCTGGTGGTAGTCATTGGGTTTATTTGCATGTGGATGTTCTGGCAGATCTCACTTCTGTAGACCGCAGTTCTGAATAGATCCAGTCTCCCTAAAGTTCAGAAATAGCTGGGGAGCGGTAAGGGCACCATCTAATAAGAATGGGAAAACCCGTCAACTTCCCTCTCTCGTCCTCCGAAGACCTCACACTGTACATGACCAGGACTTTTAATTGTACACAAGATCCAAAACTGGGAAGTGAGTGATAATAAAGTGCAAGTCCCCAAGGACATAACATGCTATATGCTGGCTATTATATTCCAAGCACCTGTAACAGCAACTCTTGTTGTCTTGGTGTGTTTCAAAGAAGGGTGATTTTAGATGCTAGGACACATACTTCTCTCTCTCTCTCTCTCTCTGTTTTTTTTTTTAAGTAGCTCTGCCTAAGATTACGTATCTCATGTTTCCCCTCTAGTTCAATAATGAAAGTTGGAAAAGGGCTGTGAGTAAAAGGTCGCTGTTTGCCTCTTCCAGACAAAGAATAGTCCTTATTTCTTGCATGACCTGCTTCCTTGTATTTTTAGGGAATTAATAGCTACACCTCAATGGGGGAAACCAACCTGATGATTTTTGGAGGTTTTCTTTCTTTTTTTAAAGCAAATCGTTTGCAGATGTAGGCCACATGCTTTCCCCTTGGGTTGTTGCACACTGGACCCTTTATCTGTTAGAACACTTCTGTGAGAGTCTCTTCCAGCAACTTGTGGGAAAATGCTTAATTCCTGTTGTTTTTACAATGGGGACCTATGTGGCTTGACTTCAGATTAAGGTATTCAGCCTGGGTAAAAGAAAGTGCCCAAGAAAGATATTAATCAGTTCTTAAATCCAGAGCCACAATTCTAGTATATGTGAAATTATTTACCATTGGCTGCAGTAGTACTTATTTCTGGGTAAACTGGGAAGAATTGAAGTTTATGATGTGTTATTGGATAATAACCTCACACTTTCCTCTTTTCGGTGGGAGTATATTGTACGTAACCTGCAACTAGATAGTGCTCTTAAAACTTCTATATAACTGTCTTGGATTGTCAGAAGTTAGATTTTTTTCTTTTTCCAAAAAAAGTGTACCTTGGAAACTTAATTCTTTCCATGCTGCATAGCATTCCAGTAGCTGGTGCTTGCCGGCTAGAATGGCGGCAGTAGGCTTTTAGCAAAGAGCTCCTTGAGTTAAAAGTATACATAAGTCAAGTGTGGTATTCTACTTATAGATGTCAAAGCAGTTTCACACACAGTGGTAACCTGAGAAACGTCAGAGTGAGCGTGATAGAAATGGGGCAAACTCAAAAACGAAACACATGGGCATCCAGAGGAGAGAAATCAAGACAAAATAGTTTCCTTTTGTCACTGCCTTGCAAAAAAGCTTAAATGAATCTATATATTTATTACATAGAAAAAGTGTTTCAGCAAGTCATGTGCTGTTGCACAAATGAAAGTCTGGAATAAGTGACAATGAAAGATCAGTAGCTTTTTGCCATTTTCAGCTAGGTGCTTGAAGACATATGGCAATTTTAATGCTAAAACGACTCCTTTCACTGATAAAAAAGGAAGTGTTAGTGCTGTTCTCTCTGTTTAAACTTATTGAGTAGCATTCTAGATCTGTCATTACTGTATATGCATGCACACGCACACCACTGTAAAGTTTAAGCTAGGTACAATCTTTCATGACCGTGAGAAGAGGATGGCCTGATTTTACGCCCATCACAGGCCTGTGTCACAGTGTGAATTTTTAATTCAGATTGATGCCATTATAATTTAGTTGTGTCAGTCTCGGGAGTATAATTTGTTTTTACCACCACGATAATGATGTTGATATCTCAGGTTATTTACTGCTATGTTTCTCACACAACAGTCTGGGAGGGTGTTCTGAACTGCTTCACCGGAGAAGTACTCTGCTGCTACAGATCTGTATATCGTCAGTCTTTACACTGGCTGAAGCACAAATGTAAATGCTTGCTGATCATTACTTGAGCCCGATTTTCCAAGCTAAACTTTTTTCCTTGTGTGTGTGCGCGTGGGGGGGGGGAGATTTCACATCTGGAAACATGCACTGTTGTTCGCTGACCATGTGCGCTATTAAAGAAGCTGCATAGTTCAGAGACAACTAATGCTATGCTGTTGCAGAAGAGTCTGGCTACATGGCATTTTATTACTTTTCATAGGCGGACTGCATTTTGACAGTAGTTCAAGCCCTGGTAGTATATCACTGGTAGTGTTAAATCTTGCACTGAGTATTTACTTGAGCTGTACAGTAGTTGCAAGTGCTGTAAGGCATGGAAGACGCTTCTGTTTTGGAGCCTAGCTCTTTCAGACACCCGAACTTTTTATTCATATTAACTCCTGTATAGGTCCCCAGCCAGTAACATGAATTGTCCCCCTGTGATGTGTTAGGATAAGTTATAAACCCTTTCATTACTCCTCTGGAAGCTTCATAGGAGAAGCTGTGCTTGTCTGTTGTAGCTAAAACAGCCAAGAAGTCCTGTGGTACACACTGAATGAACAGGTTTGTGAGGCTGTCATCTAGTTTGGCAGGTGCTTGAAGTAGCCTAGGAAATCCTCCTTACAGTGGGTTCTAGCGGATGAAAATGTACACCTCAAAAGGCGCATTAGCCTTCGAGGTGCCACACAATTTACTTTTTTAAAAAATCAGAATTTATATTTTATTTACAGATGTTGCTGGTAGAAGAAATCCTCTGGCACTGTTTGGCTTTAGTTGAAGCCTTCGGACGGCTGGATTAACTATAGGTTTAGTCTTGGGTATCTCTGCTGGAGCTTCCTGGCAATGGGTATCGACTAATTTTCTGAACTAAGCTGTTAATGGTGTGATCTAATTGAAAACTGAATAACATTTGAATGCATAGGAGAAATACAGTCACTAGAAGTTATCACATGACATTCATATTCCTCCCCCCTCAAACAAATAAGTATATTTCAACTCTCTTTCTACCTGCTCAAGGACCTTGAATTTAGTTGTGATTCTTCCTTTCCATCTAACACTCAGTTGATGCAAGAATAAAATGAATATGATAAATACTAAACTGGGCTGCAAGATGAAGAGCTTTTTGCTTTTTTTCTTCTGTAAAGCCACACAGGTTTTTTTTTTAAAAAAGGGTTTTAATTAGATTAAATCAGAATGAAAAGCACTTAAAAATGTACACATTTTCAAAGTGTAATATTGCACAAAGAGAATTCTGGTATATCTGAACAAATGGCTTGTTTGTTTTTTTAGATATGTACTCCTTGCCTTTCTCCCCAGTGGGGACCAGCTCTGTGAGGTTAGTTAGGCTGAAAGACAGAGTGACTGGCCTGTGGTCATCCACTGAGGTTCCATGGGAGAAGTTCCATCTTGGAATCTCTGAGGCCCGTGTGTCCTGTCAGGTCACGTGTTGCTCGTGGAAGCCTCACCAGGCCAAGGTGCTAATTGTTTGAGCCTGTCCAACCATAACTTGGATTCAGCACTGCCATTAATTGCATACCCATGAGATGGACTTTCCAGTAAGAGCCCTGATGAATGCATTTACCAGATAGTTTCTTAGGGAGGAGAAAAGGGTATTTTATTATTATTGAAGGTTACAGTCTATTTTATATTTGTAGCACTGCCCTGGGGCTAAGAACTTACATTTGAGTAAGAAGGTTTTGGACCTTGTTCTCCAAGGCCAAAATGGAACTCTGTCGCCCCTTTTGACATGCTCCGGTATATGGGTCCAGATCCAAGGTTTCAATATTGTCAGTGGACAAGAAGCCATAGAGAGTGCGCATTCTTACAAGATGTTTTCACACATGTGCTGTCTGTGGGCTCTGGGACCAAATTACTGGGGATGCAAAGCATTAAGTCAGAACAGGCCATAAAGAAAACAAAGCAATGTCTCCTAGGCTCAGGCATGGTTTTGTTAGTTCTGAAATTAAAAAAAACAAACCAAAAATTCCACACCTGCACCAAAAAAGTAGCATTCTGTAGTTGGTTGAATTTATGCAAGCATGCTTATGTTTGTTTATTTTGTGGAATTCTGCTTTTCAGCACTGCAAGGAGGTAAGGCTGAGGAGCTTCACAAAGTTTTTTAAATGCTCACCCAACTGTCTGTTCACCCAGTTGATACTATGTTCAGCCCCTGTTCTTTCTCTCATTTCTGATAATTTTTCTGGGCATTGTCTTCAGTTTTTGAGTCCCTTCTGAAGACTAGAAATGTGCTGCTTTTAAGGAAAAATGAAAGTGTGTCCAGATGCTGAATGACACCCATTCCGACTGGTGTAATCATGGCCTACATATAGCCACAGCTGTATGTCAGTAACAAATACTTGGCACTCAGAGTGCTTCACATACTTTATTACAGCAATCTTTACAACAGCCGTGTAAGGTAGGTTGGCATTAAACCTGTGTTGCCAATGAGAGTATCTTTCCTAAAGCGGCCTAGTAAATTTTTGGCTGAGATGATGTGTGAACCTTTTGGATTATAATTTGTTCTGTTAGCTACTCCATGCTGGTTAAGTGTATTGGTGGAAATGCGTTTATTTTGATTTTGCCAATGCATATGATAACTTCTGATTTTTATCCAACCTTTTCTCCAGGGAGCTCAGGACAGTGCTCATAGTCTTTCCTTCCCTCTCCCCATCACCTGTCCCTGCAGTTCATGTCGTCTTCACCACAGGCCTGCGAAGTAGGCCAAGCTGCAAGAGTGTGACAGGCCCAAGGTGTCCCAGTGAACTCCTGGCTGAGAGGAATTTGAACCTAGGCCTTCCCTGTCTTAGTCTGACAGTGTAACCTCGATGCCATGCCAGATTAATGAAAAGAGAAACCTAGGGAAGTCTTCAGTAAGACTCAGCAAAACCACCTAAATTGTTCCATTTCCCCCCTCTGCCTATCATTGCTCACGTAAGCAGGGAGGTATACAACTCATTGGGATAATGCTGCAGGTGGGGAATTGAAGGTGTATAGGTTTGTAAATAATTCTTTTGGCACAGTTGGAAGGGAGTGTCTTTTTCTAGCAAGTGTGTGTTGCTTTTGTAACAAGGCCTACTTCCAATATAAAAATGGATAGAAATGTAGATAAAATGTACACGCAGATTCTAAGAAACCCTCGTTTCCAAATCGCTGCTAGTGATACTTTAAACAAATATTCTCACTATGGGTTAATGACAAGCTGCGGAACGAATGAGGAGTTTTTATATTTTGTAAATACTAGTCAGTGCTTTCAGTGTTGGTGTTGTGTCTTTAGGAGCTTACTTGCTTGTTGTGGCATTGCCAGGACCTCCTAGAGAGTTGAAAAGGATTTGGGGGGAAAGCACCTTTATTAGAAATTATATATATATATTGATGTCATGTAGTCATTTCTGGGTAATGCGAGCTTTGTACAGGGAAGTGTTCTTTTTTAAAGAGAGTCCATGTGAAAGGACCGTGTACTTCTCTTGTGCAGTGGCTAGCAATTGTTACGTTAGAGGATTTGTGTCTTTTGGCTTTGCTCACAAATTTAGGGTCATTCTGCAAAACTGGGTACCGTTGTGTGTGGTTGGGGAGGAGGGGTGGGGGGTTTGTGTGTGTGGTGGGAAAGCAGAGGATCTAAACCCAGTTGAGCAACTTGGGGCTTCCCCCCCCTTTCTTTCATGGTGCCTTGGCTTTGAAGCTAGGGTAGACATCAAAAGATATAAAACATCTGAAGCATGATTTACACTCGAACATTATCCATGGTGTAAAAAACTTGACGGTGGAGTTTAGGGAACAGAAACGCCTGCTGTTTGCCCATGCCAGGTGCACAGATGAGAGGACATCCAAATGGCAAATACAGCACCAGACCCTCTCCCCCGCTTTTTAAACCATAAAATTTTAGACCTTGAAGCAGCATTTTATGGCTCAAGTGTTTTGAAGTTTGTCTATTAGTAGTGAGCTTGTGTCATACAAATAGGGAACAAGGAAGGTTACAGCAAATTGTGCAGTGATCGTGGCTGTTAATAGCGACAGTGAGAATGAAACTGCCATGGGCAGATGTATTATACCTTAATGGCCAGATTCTGGAGATGGATGTTTAGAGATGGACTGCCTCTATCATGCCTTACTGTAGAGCTTGGCTTTGGACTTCAGAGTGCTGCACTTCTCAGAGAGGACTGGTCTGGATCTGGGCTGGGTTGGAGTTTCAGTGCATTTTGGATTGCATTCATATTTAGACCTGGTGGGACCTACTTTTGAGTATATATATGCGAGACAGGGTGGTGTAGTGGTTAAGAGCAGTGGACTCTAATCTGGAGAACCAGGTTTGAGTTCCCGCTCCTCCACGTGAAGCCTGCTGGGTGACCTTGGGCCCGTCACAGCTCTCTCAGAACTCGCTCAGCCCCACCCACCTCACAAGGTGCCTGTTGTGGGGGTGGGAAGGGAAGGTGATCATGAGCCGCTTTGAGACTCCTTAGGGGAGAAAAGGGTGGGATATAAAAAAAAACTCTTCTTCTTCTAAGAAGGTGCTTTATAAGTTATTTATAGATCATCATCTGTAGCAGGGGATAGGGAAGCGCAAGCCCGAGAGCTGGATCATCCATGTTCTCAAATGATTTGGGCCTGTCCCAGTTTTGTTGGCCATTTAAGATAGATATGACCATCCCCAGTAGGTGCCAGTAGGGCTTGTTGAAAGGCTTTCTGCAAAACGTTAGTGGCATGCGGGATTAGAAGGGGTGCCCCTACTTCTGTTACCAGTCATTTTTGGCAATTAATGGGAAGAAGGGAGAAGTGTGTGTATTAATTTTATTTGCTCCTTTCTCCCCCACTCCCCGCCATATCCCAGTTCTCTTATATGTAGATGACGCCGTTTTACTCTTATGTTCTCAAATTGGACTGAGGCGTCTTTTACACCAATGCTTGACCTACTGTAACAACAACAGGTTAACTTTGAATTATGGGAAAACAAAGATCCTAGTTTTTTCCAAATCCTGGAAACCGTTCACATGGACAATCCAGGGAAATCCCATTGAGCAGGTCGGATAATTTAAATACTTGGGGATCAATTTCTAAATTAACATAACCCCAGTTTTTTTAAAAAATAGCTCTTAATGTGACAAATATCAGTTGTGGAGTGTGTATGATACTGGTAGTGTGATCACTGCAAAACACACCTGTTGATTGGAATACATAAACACTGTATGGGGACGGGAGAATCTGGCTGCAAATCCTCACTTGGCTTTGAAGTTCACTTAGGGGCCTCGGACCCGCACTTTGTCAGCTTAACTTCTAGTGCTGTGAAGATAAAATGGTGGAGGTTAAGAGGATGCTACGTATGCTTGAGCTTCTTGGAGGAAAGGCAGGATAAAATTCAGTAGAAGAAGAAGAGACTGGATTTATTCCCTGCCCTTCACTACCCAAAGGAGTCTCAGAGTGGCTTACAATCCCTTCCCCTCCACACAACAGACACTCTGTGAGGTAGGTGGGGCTGAGAGAGCTCTCTCGAGAAATGCCCATGAGAGGACAGCTCTGAAAGAACTTGTGACTGACCCAAGGTCACATCAGCAGGTGCAAGTGGAGGAGTGGGGAATCCAACGCGGTTCCCCCAGGTTAGAATCCGTGCTCTACACCAAACTGGCTCTCAAATAGGTAGTATAGTGCTCTGATGCTGTGAGTAGGTGCTTAGGAGGCAGCTTTGTGTCACTGAGGATTGGCTGATGTGGTGCTTCTGGGTATGTGGGTCGGAAGCCAGAGGACTCAAGCTTGGCAATCATGGCTTTTTACCTCTTGAGTTCTGATCAGTATCACCGAACAATTGGAGTTGAGGATGAGGTGTGGTCTACAAAGCCTGGTGGTGGTGGAAAATGCTGCGTAGTCGCAGCTCACTTAACGGCGACCCCATAGGGTTTTCAAGGCAAGAGACATTCAGGGCGTTTTACCATAGCCTGCCTTCATGTCACGACCCTGGTATTCCTTGGAGGTCTCCCATCCAAACACTAGCCAAGGCTGACCCTGCTTAGCTTCCGAGATCTGATGAAACCTGGACCTCTGTGCAATTTTGCAGGACTGTGGGAAGCAAAAGATTTCTGTCCTGCTCTGCTCCACCCTGTTCTTGGCTGTGTTTCCTAATGAAAATATTCCCCACCTTTTTAATCTTAACACTGCGAAGCTATTCCCAACTGGAATAACTTTGAGGTTATGTCCCCGTGTGTGCACGTCCTCATCTTTTCCTGTGAGGCTGCTCTAGTGTATTAGATGCTGTTGTTCCTAATCTGAGCTCCTCGTAGTCTGAAGGAACCGTAAATCTTCTGGACTGTCAATAGGGTCTCAAGGAAGGCTCCCAGATTTCAATGAGACTTGCCTTTTGCCAGAGTTCTTAAGATCAACACATTAGAGGGTTGATTAATGTGATACCTTTTGAGGCAATAAAGTCTACATGACATCCCTACCTGTTCTTTTGACAGAAGTAGAGGGGGAAAAAGGTCTGGATTTTTGCAGTAGGGTAACTGCATACTATGACCTTGCCCTTATTGATGGATTGATGATGTTCTTGGTTTGGTGAGGCAATTCTCAGTTTCTCATGGTCTTCTTCTGTGAAGTCAGGGACCTTAACTTTTGCCATTGAAGAAGAAGAAAGGTTGGATTTGTACCCCACTCTTCATTTAGAGTCTCAGAGCAGTTTACAATCTTCTTCCCTTCCTCTTCCCACAACAGAGACCCTTTGAGGTAGGTAGGGCTGAGAGAACTCTGAGAGAACAGCTCTGAGAGAACTGTGACTGGCCCAAGGTCACCCAGCTGGCTGCATGTGGAGAAGTGGGGAATCAAACCCAGTTCTTCAGATTAGAGTCCGCCGCTCTTAACCAGTACACCGAACTCGCTCAAAAGAGCAAAGGAGCCCACATCAAATCCATTTTCATGACTCCCTTGATTTAGGGATAGAGGCATGTATATTGGTGTGCTCACAAGAGAGTAGAAAATGGTACTGGTGAGAAAGAAATGGGGGGAAGACATTAAAGTGCTGAGAAACTCTTCTGTAGATTTTGTGCAAAGTTTCAGTTTTCTGAAAATTTACAGCAAAATCTGAGATTAAGATGTGGTGGATTTTTCAGCCACTGACAGGGCGGTCCTATTGAGAGCCGTTCCTGTTGAAGTCCACTGAAATCATTGGACTTAGATTGAAGTAACACTGTATAGGATTGCACGGTGAGCTTAAGCAAACAAAGATACGTTAGTAGTTCTGTAAGTTATTTTGTACCTGTTTCTGGGATGTCTGGTTTTGATTATAGCTTTGGTGAGCAGCTACAGCTCAATAACGTATATAATAACAGGTATACATCATGTCTCTGTTATTTAAATGGAAAATGCTGATGAGTAAACTGTACTAAAATGATGCTTTCGGGGCTACCAGGTTTCATGTGAGGCATCTGTCATTCTTGGAAATATGTAGAGAGGTAGCAAAGCACAGAGTGTAAATCTAAAGTAGTGAAATAATTTTGTTTTCCTTTTAATATATGTAGTTAATTCTCCCCCTTCGCAGTGTTCGTGTGTCTTTCAGAAAGTATCCTGTATATATCCCTTTGGATTATGGTGCAAGGCAAACTAATCACTGAAACGCAGCTTTTCTAGTGACAGTTGTTGTGGCCATTTTGCTGGGGAGCAGAAAGGTTGAAAAGAACTACTATACCGGGCATGCCTAAGGCATTGGGGAATTTGTAATCATTGGGGTTAGACTTCTTGATAAATTAATGTACTTTTGTTCCAAATCAGCAGGTACATGTATTTAAAAATAGCAGCCTTTATGCACCAAGTTCGGTTGCACACATATCTTTCGGATTTTATGTATTTTAAACCCATTTGTTTCAAATTTGGCTTCCTTTCCTTTGATCATTTCTGTGTATGTGCACTGTGGTTATGTGTGAACAGCAACTTCTGTTTTAATGAGCAGTTTCTCTCTCTTCTCCTTTTGAGTTCATGTGCATTTTGTCCTTCCCTGTCAGAGTATGTTGGTATGCTTTGCCATCATTCACTCAAGAGCATGCTTCCATGAACCCTCTACAGTAAGTATACTTTGGCCAGGTCTTCGGATCCAGGGCCTGCTTGTATAGATGATGCTGCTGTTTTTTTGACAGGGCCAGTCAGAACTGTAGTGCGTTTTTCTATAGAATGCCAGCAATTTTGAAAGAAGCGTTACTTTCTGAAAAAGTTCTTGTTTCCGTTCACCCTGAAGGACTTCAGGATCCCAAAACGAAATCCTCAGGAGCACCTTTCCTCTTGAGAAATGGTTTGAATCACTCTTGGCTTTTCCCTCCCCACAGTGAATACAATTTGAAAGGCAAGCCACACATACAAAAGGAACCAGAGCTCAATAGGTTGTGTTAATATTCAGAATCCATTTACAAAGGGGGAGGGGTTGAAAGGCAGAGAATGAATAGTGTTGGGGGGGGGGAGGAGCAGAAGAGGTGAAGGAAACATTCCCAGGGTAGGAAGACAACCATCTCTGTAGGCTGCTGAGAAATGAATACTTCTCACACATACAGAACACAATCCATGATAACGTTGTTCTTGCAAACTTTTTGTTGATTTCTACATCTGGGAATGTTCCGCTAAGAAGGGGGGATCAGAAAATGTTAGATGTTGAGGAACTCTTTATTTTACCCCTGTTGAATGTCCTCACAAAAAGACTTTAGGCTCTAGCAAATATGGTTAAAGTATCTGCTGTAGAGAGCTGAAGAGATTTCATGGCTTGCCCCAAGGGAATGTGGGAATTATAGTTTTTGGATGGTGCTGAGACGTCTCTGTTAGAGATCTGTTGCTCTCTCAATGAACTAAAGTTCCCAGGGTCTTTTTTTCAAAATAAAGAGTGGAGAAAAACATAAAAGATAAATTTAATTTTGTCTTTGTTTAATTTTGTTCTTTGTGTGAAGTAACTTTCCCTTTTCATGACATGCCATTTCAGAGGTCTTCAGTGGTGGAAGAACTCAACCTGACCTAAGATAGGTCAGAGCAGCAGATGCACACACAATGTCCGTTGTAAAAAACAAAAGGAAGAACAAACACATATACTGATAAATAGATTGAAGGTCAGCTCAAAGAGACAATATTAAAATAGGGCCCTGTGTTTGGGGGAGGGGGTTAAAGCATAATTAACCACTCTCCCCATCTCCTGTGGCAAGAAAGATTCATCTCTAGGCAGCTTAGGTAGGAAATCTTTACAAAAGCCTATTCTTTCTCATTAGCCCACAGACGAGTAATAGAGATGCTGATGAGAACTTAGTAATATTCCTGCAGGCTTGCAACGTTTGTGGATGTATTTGCAGGACTGGGTGAAGTCTGAGAAAGATTGAAGGCCACCACATCAGAAGTCTTCTTTTTCCTTTATACCATTGTCTGGAGGTTGGCTGGGTAGTTTCCTTCTATTTGCAAAACAGAATAATATGATCCACCTTCCAAGGCTTTTAGGGGTATTGTTGGAATTGCAAGTTGCTTACACTTCAGTCATTACAGAGTTAAATATTGTTTGTTAGGAAACAGGATGTTACCTTACATAATGTATTCAACGGCGGGAAAGTTTGTGGGAGTTGTTTATCCTAATGAAGTGACCTGTAACCTTTGTATTGGTCAACTAACAACTTGTTTGTGGAAATGCTTTGATCTAGCATTAATGTATTCACAAGGTTTATGGCCCTTTGTATGAACCAAAGAGGAAGTTCTCTTCTAGAAGCCAAGACAGATAGAAAGATGTAGCTGTTAGCATATATTACTGAGAGCAACTGCAAGTATGTAACCTTTTATTTTGTTTCTTTTATCCAAAGTACCCTACCCATGTTTTGTTTTGTTTTTATAGTAAAAATATTTTTCTTTTACTAAGTGTGTGCTCTTGTGTTTGCAATACAACCATGGACCCTGAATCATAGAATCCCAACAACAGGTATGCATGGGATAAGAAACAGAGTCTTCCCTCCATCATAGGGGCTAAGGCAGGCTATGTAAATCTAAACAAACAATGTTAATGGGGTGGTTTTGGTGCCAAGGTTTAACAGTACACAGGAATGGCCTGTGTGCACTGTTCTGTAGATAAGCACTCCTAATGTTGTACAGAACTGTGATTTACATACCCATCTTTGTAACGATTATTTAGGAAGCATGTGAGTCTCTTAAAGTTCTCCTACCTTAACATGAACTGTGATGAACCCGCAGGCAGTCATCTCTTATGGACATGAAAATGAAGGGTATCCTTTTTCTGGGAACATACTGTCTATCAGGGATGCTATAAATGACCAATTGGGGTAATCATCATCATCACTTAGGATAATCATTGGGATAACCAGAAGAATTTTCTGTGAGCATTCATAGGAAGGGAACAAAGTTTGATCCAATCTACTGTGTCTGTCTAACTTAACAGAGCTGTTATATAAAGTGGGAGAACCCTTGTGGCTGCCAACTGGAGCTCCTAAGAGGACTGTCAGGATCCAAATAGGTTATATTTCTTAGCCTCCGTTAACCATGTAGAAAGCGAGAGTTAATCATGTAGAAAGTGAGGATCTTAATCACCTGCATTACAAAGGTCAGGAAGGCAGACAAGAAAAAGGAAACTGGTCTGATACTTTTCACCCATTAAAAACAGCAAAGGAGCAGTTGGTTGACGTTTGTTGTGGCCGTCAGGTTGTGCTGCAGTTCTAGAGCCGGAATGGTACTTATTGGGCTGTACTGGAGCTATTGTGTTTTTTAAGAGAGAGAATGCACTGGCCTCCTGAGTGTGCGCCTGTGGGTGTGGTGGTAGCTGTGCTTCTGGTTGAAAGTGATCAGTGTCATTTCCCCAGGACATCTTGGAATTCCAGGGTGGCAGTTACCCTGACAGTCAGATTTACCCCTTTTGTCTCCCAGCCCCAGAGAGGAGACCGTGGAAGGCATAATGGATTAGAGGCCTGGCTGGTCTGCAAATGCTATCAGGGGTAATAAAATGGATATCATAGGAAACTTGCCTGGTTGGAGGCCCTGTGAAATATAACCCCTCAAATGTCTTCCAGTTGTCCAAACACTGCTGCCTCACCCTCCCCGTGTGCGTGTATGTGCGAGGGGCTCGTTTCATTGGCCAGTAAAGGAAAAATAGAAGAAAATTGGCACTGGCTGGAATTTAGCACACGGTCCAGACGGCCAGAGCCAGTGAAAGCTGGTTTGTCTTCCACGGGTTCCCTTTTTAAATGGCCTGACTCTTGTCAGTTTGAATAAATGATGGAATCTGCTGGGGTGTGAGGACCGTAGACTGATTAAAACTTCCTAGTGTCTATGTTTTATAGTCCCCTTGGGGTTGTACACGTACATGTATGTGTAAACCATTCACTTGCAAAGGGATTTTGGAGTGTTATAATAACCACGCTTGCGTTGCATATTTAAAAAGCAAACCGGGTTGAGCGAAGATGCTTGCGATCCTTTCTAGTGAAACGCTGCCTGATGATGATTACAGGCAGCCCAAAGAATGTGTAAAGTGCTGAATTCAGGTCAGCAAAAGCCCACAGCTTGTCTGTTGCTGTATGTAGAGTCTCTGCCCTTCTTTTTGATCCTGCAAATTGAGGTCCCAGCTTATGTGTCTGAGCCTGGGTTCTTTGCTGTGTTAGCGGAGATGCAGAAATAGGTAAAGCCCCTTTCTCGCTTGTAAATGTTTCTGCTTATAATCTTTGCATTTTGGAGAACTCTTTGCCCACCCGGTTGGGAAAAATGTGGTCAATATTCTACAGCTGTTGAGATTCCTATGTGGGGCTTCCGATTCTCCAGTGGAATTCTAAATTTCTGAAATAACCTCTGATGGTCCAACCCCCAGTTATGTTAGTGTTGCACTCACCCTTATGCTTATAAAGTCTTTCTTTGGGAGAGAGATGCTCCCACTTTCTGTCCTCTCTTTAGCTTTGCAGTAGATTTTCTGGGTCCACTCTGAGCAGTCAGGTTAGAACAGATAAAAGGAAGTACTTCTTCACCCAAAGAGTGATTAACACATGGAATTCACTTCCACAGGAGGTGGCGATGACTACAAGCATGGACAGCTTCAAGAGGGACTTAGATAAACATATGGAGCGGAGGTCCATCAGTGGCTATTAGCCACAAGGTATAGACAGGAACTCTCAGTCTGGGGCAAGTGATGCTCTGTATTGTTGGTGCTGGGGGGGGCAACAGTGGGAGGGCTTCTAGTGTCCTGGCTCCACTGCTGGCCCTCCTGATGGCACCTGGTATTTTTGGCCATTGTGTGACAGAGCGTTGGACTGGATGCGCCATTGGCCTGATCCAACATAGGCTTCTCTTGTTCTTATGTTCTCTTATGTGCAGAAGATTATTATACAGAATAAAAAGTCCCATCTAGAGGCAATAACTTCAATGGAAGCTGAACAGAAGCCACTAAGTGAGAGCCAGCATAATGTAATGATTAAGAGTGGTGGATTCTAATCTGGAGAACCAGGTTTGATTCCCCCCTCCTCCGCCTGAAACCTGCTAAGTGACCTTGGGCCAATCACGGTTCTCTCAGAACTCTCTCAGCCCCACCTCAGGAGGGGAAAGGAATGTGATTGTAAGCTGCTGTGAGACTCCTTCCGGTAGCGAAGGGTGGGGTATCTATCCAATCTCTTCTCCTTCTCCTCCTCGACTCTGTGGTATACCATAGACTCCACCCTATGCCAGTTCCTCCAGAGTAACTGATCTCAGGAGTCTGGAGATCAGTTGTAACTCTAGTAGAACTCCAGGCCCCCACTTTGAGGTTGGCAACCCTCTGCTAGTTCCTACAAATTGTGAAGTAGGGGTGGGAGTTGTTCCCCAAACTTCAGTTCTTATGGGAATTCAAAAACTCCTTACTGTTGACAAGTAACCCCCCCCCCCGTAACTTTCCATATGGGTGTAGTGAGGTCATGGCTTTCTATGAATGATACGTCGTAGAATTTTTTTATGTTTATAAAAACTCCACCCTTGTTGGATAATGCCATCCCACCCCCAACTCTTTTTTTTTAAATGGTTTAGACTTTTCTTGTGGCGGTGGTTTTGCCGTCACGCTCCAGAGCCCAGACTTTGATCAGTGCTTCCTCAAATAATTTGGATCATATTTTGTGTCTCCTGTTCCCTTGTTGTGCAAGATAGCAGGTTTCAAGCACTGCCCAGAGCGATGTAAATACCAGCTGTATCGTCGTAATATCTTTTGTGTTTCTAAAAGTCCTTGGTTTTGATTCAGCTGGTGCTGTGTTTCATTTCTTCTGACCATACAGGAAGATTTGTGTCAATTTGAAAATTTAAACAAACCATCTATAATAAGCTTTGAATCATTTGCCAAGTTCTTTTTCTTTGTAGCCAGGCATGTATTTGTGGTATTTCTCTCTGTGCAGTCTTTCAATAATGAAGGGATGTTCTCTACTGATACCAGGAAAAAAAATCTTAAAAAAAAATAGCAAGTGGATTTAAAGATGAAACAGGGGGGGTTAAAATCCTTGGATTGGGGTTTTTTTGGGCTGTGCCTAATCTTTGTGGTTTAAGCATGCACAGGTGACGTGGGACAAGAAATAAAAATCTCCACTTCTAGCCCTAACCTGGATAGTCCAGGGAAGCCTGATCTCATCAGCAAAGCAGGGCTGACCCTGGCAAGTACTTGGATGGGAGACCTCCAAGGAATACCAGGGCTGGGACACAGAGGCAGGCACCACCTCTCTGAAATGTTCAAGCCCCACTCCCAGGGGCAACTATGACTCCCAGGTGTGCGCACGCGCACACACAAATACAAGAAATCTACTTCTAGATACTGCAACTAAAAAAAGAAAGTGAATACACTACTGAAACACAAGGAAAAAGACTGCTGGTCTAGATAATGATGAATTTCAAGGGTTCTGTCTGTCAGTTTCTGCCCAAACTAAAGCCTGCTTTTGTTTTTTAATCATTTTCTTCTTACAGTGGTGATGAAATAGCCTCTGCAGGAACCCAAAGATTGATTACTACGCCATCAGAACAAAGTCTGAGTCCCGTGGCACTTTTAAGACCAACGGAGTTTAATTCTGGGTATAAGCTTTTGTGTTTTGTTAGTCTTAAAGGTGCCACGGGACTCCCAAACTTTCTTCTCTTGCTTCAGGCCAACAGGGCTGCCCACCTGAATCTAATACACAGTCAGTTTGCTTAAGTAGGCACATAGCTCTCAAACTCTTCTGAATAAGAGGCTTCGTCACAAGTTGGGAGTCGGGCTTGCCAACTTTTAAAGTGGCCCTTCTGGCTGCCCCTTTTATATGGGTTTGATCTGCAGCAAATATTGGGTGATGCTGTCTGCCTCCAAGCCATGAGCCTCAGCCGCCCATTTCTACACATTAAGCCTCTGTTAGCGGCAGGACATGTTTCTGCTGGCTGGTCAGCCCCTGTAGTTGTGGTTATGGTAACTGGGACTCTGTTGGATGTGTTTTGTTTGGTCTTTGTTTCGTCTTAATTGGAATTGTCAGTCTTTCTGTAAATCTGGGGTTTATTACTGTTTTTACAAGTGTGGTATTGTGCATATGCTTCAAGGGAGCCAGTATTATGGAACTTAGGAGCAGCTTATCTCTGCTGCCATAGGGAGATGACTACTCTTTGGAGTGTTCAGCGGGTGCTATAGATTCCTGAATGTGTGTGCCAGTGTGGTTTTGTAGGTCAGAGTTCACTGTGAATCAGGTTTTTCTAAGGTTCTGTCAAGTTCTGTGATTGGACTCCCACTCATCCATTGACCTGCACAACAAGCCATATACTAGCTCTTTTTGAAGGCTGTGGAAAGGGGAGGGGTTGGCAGTCCCCCACCCCTTTCCCTCTGCTACCTGTCTATCATCTGCTTTTTCCTGAATTTTAAAGGCCAGCCTAAAGAGCTTCCTAACTTCCTAGGCCTTCCCCCATGAGCTGGAGAGCTGATTGGATGGAAGTTTCAGCCTCACTCCTCCCTATTCTAACCTATTCCTTGTCGTAACCCCATAATTGCCTTCCTGATCCCTGTCATCCTGCTGGGTCATGTCTGTGTGGTCAGCCCACCACTGAGTAGCCAACAGGTTTCCTGCTATTGATGGAACTATGCAGTGGCTTATGTCTGCCCTTTGTGGGAATTGTGGATACCCCCCTCCCAATCCTTATCAAGCTCATCCAACCCCAAAATCGTGTTTTGATAGCCCAAACTCAGTTTTGTTACTGGGGGGGGGAGAGAACAAGAGTGCCTTTGAGCATATGCAGAGTTCCTTTCCCTCTCTGGCATATCTAGGATTAAGGGGCTGTGTTTGTTTGTTTATTTATATTTTTTGCATTTTTACCCCGCCCTCCCCGCGAACGGGCTCAGGGCGGCTTACACAGGGGCACAAGCCCATACATAAAAACAATCTAAAACAGTAAAAACTATTAAATTACAACAAAACAAATAAAGTGCTCCATACAAACAAGATGGTCTCTGAGGATGGTATTGATCATTTCCTTAGGTGAAATTGTCCTGTCGATGGTCCAAGCCAGTCCAGCAGCATCAGTGCCATGCAAATTTATGGCAGTTCTTCCTGGGACCGCTCCCAACCCCGTTGTTTCAGTAGTGGTAGTAGTAGTAGTAGTTTCTAGGTAAAAGAATGCTTTCCAGGCAAGCTTAAGCCCCAGGACATAGTCTCTGTCTGGAAGATATTAGCTGGTATTTTTATATTTATATATGGATACGCCAGAATAATGTGCTGTTGCTATATTAAAAAATAACCCTTTTGGACACCCTTATTTCTCCCTCCTTTGCATTTTGTGTGTGTGTGTGTGTGTGTGTGTGTGTGTGTGTGTGTGGACTCTTGATCCTTTCTTTACTGGCTGGGCACAAATATCCAGGTTGAGCATGTCCCCTTCCCTTGGCTGTCCTGTTGTTTTGAATATCTGAATTTTAGGTACAGGTGTTCCTGAAGAAGAGCACTCTGCTTGTACCCGAGAACTGGGCTGTGCTTGACTAAGTTGCTTCAGCTCACTCATCAAAATTTAAACAAAGCAAGAATTGCTGGCCTCGGGGCTCTTGAAACGAAGCTGAAATGTTCATTAGTTGAAAATACATTTTGCATAAAAAAGGCCTTCAGAGCATAGACTGTTTCCTCTTGGAGCCCACTGAAGTGCAGCAGTGTGTGAGTTCCTCTATCTAGTAACTTCCAATTGCTTCCTCTACAGCTTCCTGAATCGTTCTGGCTAGTTCTCGCTTAGGACATATTTGTCTTCATAGTTTCAGTAGTTAAATTCCCCACTTACAATTCATATGGCGTGTTATATCCTCCATTTATTTAATACTTTCTAACAGACACCAAAAAATTCACTTAATTTCCCCCTACCTCCTACTTTCAAGGATCTTGGGGCAACGTTATGTGGTGCCTTCCCATTTTATTTTCATAAGAACTGTGTGAGGTAGGTTAAGCTGAGGAAGAGACAGTCTCCTCATTCTTCCTACTGCATGGCGGTAGCTTTCCTGAAATTCACTAGTTGTGGAAGAATACTGGGAATGTTTGCCCTGTTTCTACCTTCCTTTTGCTGTCTCTCAGTACGTTTTCGATTGTAAGTTTCTTAGGGTAGGAGTCTTTCATCTGGTACTCTGAGACACCACACATGGTGTTTTTTTTACCCTTTATAATTGAACAAGTGTTTTGCCCTGAAGGCTGAGGAAGATAGAGGAAGATCATTTTGAAAATACATTGGCAGTTTTTGGTAGGGGAAGATCTTGGTAACTGTTCTGTGTTGGGAACAGCATTACTCTGTCCTTTGTGCTTTGCTGTCCCTCTGTCTTATATGAACCTGATACCTCTAACAGGTTATCAGGTTCTTCAAGAAGAGGAGGAGGAGGAGAGGAGATTGGATTTATACCCCGCCCTTCACTACCCAAAGGTATCTCAGAGCGGCTTACAAACTCCTTTCCCTTCCCCTCCCCACAACAGACACCCTGTGAGGTAGGTGGGGCTGAGAGAGCTCTTGACAGAAACTGCTCTTTTTCATGAACAGCTCTTATCAGAACTACGGCTTGTCCAAGGTCATCCAGCCAGGTGCAAGTGGAGGAGTGGGGAATCAAACCCGGTTCTCCCAGATTAGAGTCCGTGCACTTAACCACTACACCAAACCACAGGAAAAAACAGCTGGACCACAGGAAAAAACAGCTTGCATTTCAAATGGGACCTCAGAAGAAAAGTAGAGGTGGGGACTGATGGGAGAAGGAAGCTGGGTTACAACCAGTGTTCCCTCTAAGCTGAGTTAGTGTGAGCTAGCTCACAGTTTTTTTTAGCCTCCAGCTCACACATTTTTGTCCTAGCTCAGGAAGGATGGCTCCAGAGCAAACTAATTTATGCAGTAGCTAAATTGCTTGTTCACAACTTTAATGCCAGTAGCTCACAAAGCAGAATTTTTACTCACAAGACTCCACAGCTTAGAGGGAGCATTGGTTACAAGTCCAACCTGCAGAGAAGAAGAGAGAAGAGATTGAATTTATACCTTGCCCTTCACTACCCAAAGGAGTCTCAGAGCGGCTTACAAACTCCTTCCCCTCCCCACAACAGACACACTGTGAGGTAGGTGGGACTGAGAGAGCTCTGAGAGAAACTGCTCTTTTTCAAGAACAGCTGTGCCAGAACTATGGCTTGCTCAAGGTCATCCAGCAGGTGCAAGTGGAGGAGTGGGGAATGAAACCCGGTTCTCCCAGATTAGAGTCCGCGTACTTAACCACTACACCAAACTGGCCCAAAGGTAGCAGTTGTGTCATGGAAAGGATTTTGTCTGGAACAGATGCTCTGGTATGGAGAAAAAAGCATCTATTGTTAAGTCTGTAAAGAGATTTTGGGAGGTATATGTTGCCTACAAAGGGAATTTGGATGTAAGGGGAAAAAAGGAAGACTTATTATGAATGTGGAAGGTCTGTGTGTGTGTGTAGTTCTAAGGATTATGAATGTTGGCTGGGTCTGTTGTAATGTTATAGCCCTTCTTTCCCAGGCCCTGACAGAAAGAGTCAAAAGCAAGGTCACCAGACAAAACCATGTTTTTGATTTTATTTATTTAAAATATTTGTTTCCTGCCTGCCTTTCAACCTATGGCCATTGGTAATAATTAAAAACAGCCCAACAAGACAATGTCAGCTGTGCCTTAAGAAGCTGTTGTTCATCTGTAGCACCGTCCATTTATTTTGTGGTGTTTTAGAAAAGAAGGGTGCTTTCAGTTATCACACGGAAGTGGGAGCATGTGAGCGTCTGGAACTTGCTTGTCTCTTGGGCAAGTTCCTGCTTCAGACATACTTTCTGGAGGTTCCCCAGCATAATCTTTACAGTGCTGAAGTCAATAGAACATATTCCCAAGTAAACAGGTTTAGAAGGGGGTGGAAATAACCATTACAGTACTGGGTATGAGTTTTCATGAAAAGTTTGCCTCAGGTGTAGTGGTTTCTCTCCCAAACTGTAATGCGGTAATCCAACGTTGATTGTAAAATTGAGAGATTAAAAAAAGAAAAGAAAATGAAAATGGCTTTGAAACACGCTTCTGAAATGCTGCTTGGTAAATGTACGGTCTGCTGTATCCCATATTTCCTCTGAATGTTTCCTTTCCTCGTCTTGTGTGGGATTTGTTTATTTTTCCAGACTTCCAGCACAGAATTCCTTTGCTTCCATTTGTTTGGGTGGCTTTGTGGCTACTGGAGCATGTCAGCTGTAAAGCCGGAACATTGCTACCCCCATCATGTAATATGTTTGTTTTGGAAGAGGAGTGCAGCACATTTCTGGTTAGATCTTGGTCCATAGAGAACAACTCCATAACCAAGAATAGAAAAGTTCCGTCCCTTTAAACTCTTACTACTAAGTAATTATATCTCTCCTTTATAAGTCACATCATGTACGGAACTACATTTCCTGCTCCTACGCAGGGCTGCAGGCTGAATTTAGATGTTTAAAGTCAAGATGAATGAAACATGTTGGCTTCTGGGGTTTTCTGTGCAAGCATGCAGACACTTGCATGCAAAGCTATGCACTTAAAGCTTCCATGCATATCTGCACATGCTCAGAGGCCCCCTTTTATTGCTGTTGAAAGCCAAATATTTTCTAGGCCTTAAAACTGATCCCACAGCCTTGATAATCATGATGTCTTAATCTCCAAAGAGATTAGAGAGCCAGCATGGTGTAGTGGTTAAGAGTGACATACACTAATCTGGAGAACCAGGTTTGATTCTTCACTCCTCCCCATGGGGCCTGCTGGATGACCTTGGGCCAGTCACAGTTCTCTCAGAATTCTCACATCCCCACCAGTGTTCCCTCTAAATTGAGTTAGTGTGAGCTAGCTCACAGTTTTTAGCCTCCAGCTCACACATTTTGGTCTTAGCTCAGGAAGGATGGCTCCAGAGCAAACTAATTTATGCAGTAGCCAAAACGCTCCCTCACAACTTTAATGCCAGTAGCTCATGAGGTAGAATTTTTGCTCGCAAGACTCCACAGCTTGATCCCCACCTGTCTCACAGGGTGTCTGTTGTGGGGAGAGGAAGGGAATATTACTGTAAGCCGCTTTGAGACTCCTTAAGGTAGAGAAAAGTGGGGTATAAAAACATACTCCTCTCCTTCACTGCCAATTGCTGTAGCATAATAGTTGTAAAAATATGGATTGTTCTCATGTTATAGCTTTTCAGGATAAATGCTTTCACTGAAGAAGAATTGTGTATTTGATACTCAATTGTTGGAGGAGTGTCTCTTCCTCACTTAAAGAATCTCTCATGAATAAATGACATTTCCCCAGCAGTCAATCATCCGTCATTTTGTTGGGGATAGCTCTTGAAGCCATTCTATATCCCTCCCCTATCTAGCTTGCACGTTCGTTGCAGTATTGAGCATACAATGCAGTATTGCAGTATTGAGCATACAATGGTATAGAACATGATTTTGAGAATACTATAAACATTTCTTAAATACTGCTGTCCCATTGATAGCCATCATTTTCTGAACTTCTTTGAAAAGTTTCCAGATTCTAGACTCCCCATTGCCAGCTCTGGAACATGCAGTCATTCTTATTTAGAGCAGACAAGCTTACTAGAGAGCAGGTGAGACTTTTGAAGCATCTTTCCCTCAATATCTAACTTTTTAAAAAACCCCTATTCTTCATGAGATGGTAGAATGTGGATAACAAAGCAGACAGATCAACAAAGGTTTAAGCGTTAATAAATGAGCCACTATGTAACAGATCAGAAAATAATTCAAAACAACTGAAGAAGGGCAATGTAGATGAGAACGAAAAGTGGGCAGGTTGCAAAAATGGGAGTTGTAGTACAGATTTATTGACCATAAACAAAGGGCAAGTCATAGTCCTACTTGTGTTTGCAGTTACATTAATAATACTAATGTTTATCTTAAGACAATAAAGCCTTGCATTGATTTGGGATTCTCTTGAGTTTTACACTGCGTTTTGCTCAATATAAAATAGGATAGGAAGCCAAGCTGTGCAAAACCATGTGGATCTGTTGGGTCTTTAGTGCTTGATGGACCAACTTTGTCATGAATGAAGCTCTTCTACTGAACAGCAATAGTTTCTCTAGCTGCCAGGCTTGGGGGGGGGGGCAACAGTGGGAGGGCTTTTAGTGTCCTGGCCCCACTGTTGGAACTCCTGATGGCACCTGGTATTTTTGGCCATGTGTGACAGAGTGTGGGACTAGATGGGCCATTGGCCTGATCCAACATTGGCTTCTCTTATGTTCTTAACAGTGGACAGTTAAATTCAATATTATTTTGTGGGAATAGAGAACTGCTTCTTCTATATGGGAATGGGCCTGTTCTTAAGATGGTGGTGGGAGAAAAATGATGTATTACATTTCTTTTCTGTGGCGAAAGGCCCTTAGTGAGTGTGATATGGAACCAGGGTGTGCTAATTACTTTGGGTTAACACAGAGTACAAAACTATAGTCTTGATGGTGTTTTGAAGAAGAAAGCCAATCCATATATCGCGTTAACGGGATCTATTACAGTAAAAGAAAATATCCTCTAGCAAATATAAAAGCCGTCTTCAGAGGAGCTGTTTGAAAAACGTGTACCGTGAAAGTGTACACTTTGGAGGCAAGCACATATTAATCCATTTCAATCTTGCCTCTCCACAGAATGGCTCTTGCCAAGCCCACCAGCTTTGCTAGGCACACAAGGTTTTCCTGGCGTGGCAGAGAAACCCAGCTGGAAAAATGTGATTTTTGGGTGATATTTGAGTTTCAACTGCTTGTGAAGTTCTCTTGCTAAACAGAAAATAATCCTCATTTCTACACATTGATCCCCCCCCACTTTAAAATCTTAGAGCTTGCTTTGAAGTTATTTCAGAATAATAGTTTGGTTTTCTTTTGCCCATAGCTACTCCTATGGAGAGAAGTCATGTTTGTCCAGCCAGTTTTCAACTTTCAGGAACCAGTAACTAGATTGCTAGATGTGATCCTAGCTAAAATTCACATTTTGCTTCAGCCATGGGTTTGGTGGGTGGCCGTGTGTTAGTCAGTTCTTTAGAACTCTAATCCGTTACCAAGGCCTTTTAAATGTTATTGGTAGACAGATGTGCTGTTAGCTCATATGCATTTGCTTCTGTCTTTCACTGTCAGTATGAACTACAAGTAAGGTAAGTTATGTGAAACAAGGCTTTGGGTTCCATTTTCGAGGGTAAGAGTACTCTAATGACTATTGTTGCTTAGAGAACTGGAGAAACATTTTTCTTATGCTTTGACAATTATTGGGTTGGATCCAGTCAGCTTTTTCATTAAGTTTCACCAAATTCTCTTGTTAAACCAGCCCCCATCCCACTTGTCCACATAAGTTCCATGATCCCTAGCATAACATTTTTGGTGATCAAACAAGACCCCTGTTTTCATCAGTGGAAAAGCTGTTGGATCCAACCATTGGTCTGTCTCTTTATAGCTGTTTTCGGTTACACTATAGTATAGTATAGTTCACTATTCACTATAGTAGTAATAGAAGAAGAAGAAGAGATTGGATTTATACCCCACCCTTCACCACCCAAAGCAGTCTCAGAGTGTCTTACAATCTCCTTTCTCTTCCCCTCCCCACAGCAGACACCCTGTGAGGTAGGTGGGGCTGAGAGAGCTCTCCCGAGAAATGTCTTTGAGAGAACAGCTCTGAGAGAACTTATGACTGACCCAAGGTCACACCAGCAGCTGCATGTGGAAGAGTGGGGAATCAAACCCGGTTCTCCCAGATTAGAGTCCGCACTCCTAACCACTACACCAAACTGGCTCTCAGTAGTAGCAAATGTGATACAGACCCTGCTGTCTACTTCTATTTGCTTTCGGTGGCCTTTCACAAAATTTTGACTCTTTCCCCCCTGCTCTTCTTTGATCTTAACTAGGACTTGAAATCTGTGACTTGACTCTCCTCGGATGGCTTGTCTCCTTCAGAAATGAATAATGCGTGAAGGTGATCTGCTTCCTTTCTACTGCTAGAGCCCTTTTGGGTGGTGGTGGTGGTGGTGGTGGTACACTCTGCACCGTGTACCTTTGCAGGAGACACTCTGGAGATCGAAGATTAGTGTCCATTTTCTTGCCAGTATATCATATTCTGGCAATGTGTTCAAAGTTTTAGGAGGAACAGTCTCTGCCTGTGATGTGAACCTGGTGGTGGTCTTTAATTTTTTTTAAATCTCTTACCTCTCTTCCGTTCTCCATCCCTCGTTTTATGTATACATTCATCCAAATCCTTGTTCTAATGTTTGTTTTGTGGGAAAAGCTGAGACTGAAAAGCCGAAATTGCTGATTGACTCCTCTGTTCCCTTTTCTGTTAAAAGTGGAGAACCACTTCCAAAGCTGAGATGAGCTGGTGCCAGACGCCACACAGTTATTGTTAGAGGAATCCGAAATATAATTGAAAACAAACGTTTGTTCAGCTGAACCAATCGGCCAGGCTTTTCCTCTCTCCCTCCCCACCCCTTTTCCTCTTCTCAGAAAAGAGATGCTTTCTACAATTGCCTTTGACCAGATTTCATTGTCTTATACACGCTCATCATGAAGGATGAATCACCGTACAAATTTCTTTACATCTGGTAATCGTCTGCAGAGTTATAGCTCATATTTTAAACATCTTGTTAAGGATACATAGGTTTAAAGTTACAGGCGTGTTTGCATATTTGTGCGGGTGTGTGGCGGGAAAACATCAAATGGAGGCGGTTGAAATAATTTGAGTTGGGATGCTGACAGGGCCGTCAGAGGCAAAGTTACACCACTTGAGCCCATCGAAGTCAATGTGCATACAAGGATATAGGATAGCACTATGAGTTCCTTCGATTTAGGAGTTTCTTAAACTAGTGTTTCCATTTTCAGTATATTAGGCATCATTTTCAGTGTATCAGGCATCATTTTCAGTACATTAGGCATCACCCAGTGATGATATTTGTTGCATGCATTTCTATTGTTTGAGATTTGTTGCATGCGTTTCTATCGTTTGAGAACTGCCACATCAAGAAATGGCTGGTACGTACATATGGACTGCCATGCATGACACTACAGGTGATCCAGTTCTCTCAGATCACCTCAAGCGCAGTGTTTTTCAATGGAGTTTTTTCACTCATCAAATACTTAATAATCAACCACGGAGAAATCAGTAGATAGATATGCATGTGTGAAGCTTCCTGATGTCTTTTGCTGAGGTAATGGTGTGTCTTAAGACTCCTGAATCATTTTCCGCCAGCGTTCTGCCTGTTAGTGGTACTAGTTTGATCTTGCCATGGAATGATGAGGTTTCCCAGAAGCAGGTTGTGGAAGGTTTTGGTTTTCTTTGTTTCTAGTTCAGGATTATGAATGGAATTTAAGGATATTCCTGAATTGATCATTTAGAAACAAAGGGCCAATTTAATGAATATGTTGGTTGGGAAAGAGGGTTTCAATTATGGATGGGTTCAAGAAGTCTGGCATCATGTTCAGTTTCTCAGGGCATGAGCCGGTTCATGCTCATGCAGCATTGGCATTCCGGTGCAGCTTCTACCCTGTTTCCCCGAAAATAAGACCTACCCCAAAAATAAGCCCTAGCAGGATTTCTATGCATTTGTGGTATAAGCTCTAGTGTGTCTTCTTGAGAAAAAATAAATATAAGACAGTGTCTTATTTTCGGGAAAACACGGTATCTGCTCTATAGGTTGCTAGAGAATGAAAAAGGCAGAGGTGCTGCCTGCTACACAAGTCCACAGTTCTTTAAACGTGATACCAGGTAGTATGCAACCCTGCTGGGGTTAAGTGCTATTTATATACCCACCCAGCATCTTGTGGAAATTGTTCCACAGTCTCAAGTGTGAGGTGAGAGTCAGCTACTGGTAGTTCTTGATCCAAATCAAGGCCTGTAAGAGTGACCTTCTGGCTCTTGAGTTGCTCTCCCAGAGTTTGTGTCAGGATTTGCAATCACAGTTGTTAATGCTGAGGGATATTTGGCTTTTGGTTTCCACCTTGCCCTGTAAAACTAGCTGCCAGCCAAGCACTAAGGTGTGAGTGATTGCTTTTGCAATTCTTTCCATGGATTCTGCAGCCCAGAGTGTGCCCCGACCCCCAGTTTGCACTGATTCTGAGGAATACTGTCAGTAGGTATCTCTTGGCTACTTTCCCCTTCCATCTGGTTGAAGTTGTTGAGGATCACACATTCCTTCAGTTTTATTTTTGGAGGGTTCATTTTCTCAACAGTATTTGAAATGTTTAGACCTTAGTTGCCGTGAAAGTTGTAAAAATACTATGAGAGCGGCAACGAAGAAGCGTGCTAAAAAGACTTCCAAACTTTGGATCTTGCACCTTTTCCCCAGGAGTTTCAGTGTGACATGTGAGGCTTTCTTTCCTCTATTTTTGCTCTGTGTGGTAGGTTAGAATTGGTGGATGCCCTAAGATCAGCCAGTGAGTTTTGCAGTGAGGGTTGATTTGAACCTGGGTTTTCCTAGGCCTATTCTCCAGACCTCTCTACTACACAGGAATCCGCTATACTATACAGGAATCCACTATACTACATTTGAACCTCGGTTTTCCTAGGCCTATTCTCCAGACCTCTCTACTACACAGGAATCCGCTATACTATACAGGAATCCACTATACTACATTTGAACCTCGGTTTTGCTAGTCCTAGTCCTTAGACCACTATACTACACAGAATTTCTATTCCATATATCAGATTCTTGAGTGTTTTTTTCCCTGCTGTATTTGGAGGAACAATTCCAGAATAGCTGTACCATAGAATAAGGATGCCATCCATGTGAGCCAGCTGTGCTTTGGAATCTTTCATGTTCATGAAAATAGTATTCAAATATGGTAATTCACATGAAGCTAATATACACATTAGAGATGCTGCCATTCAGCATTTTCTGTCTCTGCTTACTAGGTGCTGCCGCTGCTATAATGTGGTTTGAGGCTCATATGTGATGATTGTTTTGAGCAAAGATTGAGCCTGTCCCATGTTTGGAGCTAGGTTCTGTAAAGGATTTATAAATATGAAGTATATTTGGGGGGGGGTGTTAGACATTGTTACTTCTCTGTCCCTGTACTGCATGTGCATATTTGGCTAGCTGATCTAGTGTAATCTCTCCACCCTCAGTTTCCAGATGTTGAACAGATCGTGACATTTTTCATAGAGATGGAAAAGTTTCAGAATGCTTTTGTGCAGAGGAGAAGAGCAGCAGAAAGCTTCAGTGAAGGAAGAGCGAGTGGGAAAGGCATATGCTGACTGTGCAATCCTAAGCGGAGTTGCACCTTTCTAAACCCATGGACTTCAAGAGACTCAACGAGTTCTAGCAGGTTCTAGTTCGGGTTGGGTCCATATGGGGGCACTTCAGAAAGTGCCTGCCATGAGGCCAGCCTGATATGAGGCCACCCTACATATGCTGCTGGAATTCATCTCTTGGAACTCCAGATGTGGTGACTGGCCTTAAACGGCAGCCATGAGGACCTGATGTGGACCTGGGCTGCCTTCCCCATCCCATTTCCCCTCTCCTCCCACTGTTCTAAGCCTCAGGCTAGCCCAGAATACAGCCTGGCTCATTTTGGGTTGGAGAAATGGTACCAGCTTGGAGGGTGGGCGTTATATCTCTCCTTGCCCAATCCTGTAAACTCTATCCAGATTGCATCCCCAGGTGCTTTTTAAGGGGCAAATTACACATCTGGAATTCTAACTGCAGAACTCCAGTGCAAGAGGTATTTTAGCCCCAGGATCGTCCCAGCTAGCCTCCATTCAAATCTCTGCTTGTCTGGCTCTTGCTTTGGTACTAGTGGCCAAGCTCATGTGGCAGAAAATGGGTCAAAATGGATGTCTCGAAAAGTGTCTGCATTACTATTTTTCAACACTGTGTCTCAATTGAATTTACAAAGGTTGCTTGCCATATATATCTCTCCTTATATATAATTGAGTAAGAACATTCTATATTGAACATTCTAAATTTGGCCCCTTTAGTGTATGGACGCTTGAACTGTCAGTCAGAAGACGCTGGCTGGGTTGACTGTCTGCTTTGTGCAGTCCCGCCCAGCGTTTCAAGGTCTTTTGCATATGGAAGCTGATTGGACTTCACTGCATTCCACACCTCAAACTCACCCCCCTCCCCGCAAGGCAGTTGGAATGTCAGTTGCATATGGAACCTTCAAGGTCTTTTGCATATGGAAGCTGATTGGACTTCACTCCATTCCACACCTCATACTCCCCCCCCCTGCAAGGCAGTTGGAATGTCTGGTGGTGTGTAGGTCCCAGGGGGCATAGGGTTGCCAACTCCAGGTTGGAAACTTCCAGGATAGTTTAGGAATGAAGCCTGCTGAGGGTGGGGTCTGAGGAGGAGGAGGAAGAGGGGGACCTCAGACAGATACAATGCCATACTCCCCACCCTCCAAACAAGCTGTTGCCAGTCTCCAGGTGACAGCTGGAGAGCTCTTAAAGCTCTGGTGCTAATTCAAAGTACTGCAATTTATCAACAGAGTAGTGTTTTGGCAAAACTTTAGGAATTGTTTGGTGTATTTACGATGGGGCACCCACCCAGAGCCTCTGGCATTTTCTCACTCTGCTGGCATCAAAACCAATTTAAGGCAAAATAAGAGGCTACTGAGAGGGGAGGAGATAAAGTTGCCAGCTTTAGGTATGGAAATTCCTGGAGATTTGAGGAGTGGAGGCCGGAGAGGGGGACCTCAGACAGGTTACAGTGCCATAGACTCCACCCTCCAACCCAGCTATTTGCTCCTGGGGAACTATTGTTGCCAATCTTGGCCCAGCACCCATCAAACCATTCTCTTCAACCCCCTGCTGTGCAGCTGACTTTCCCCTAGGGTTGCCAATCTCCAGGTGGGACCTGGAGATCTCCCACTGCTACAATTGATTTCCAGATGACAGAGATCAGTTTCCCCTGGAGAAAATGGCTGCTTTGGAGGGTAGACCCTATGACATTATACCTGCTGAGTCCTTCCACCCCCCCTCCAATGCTGCCCTCTACAGAATCCACCCCCCAAAACTCCAGATATTTCCCTCCTTGGAGCTGGCAACCCTACTTTCCCCTCAGTGCCTGTTGGTAGGCAACTAAGCTTGGTCCTGTCACCTACTTTGGCCTTTGGGAGAAAACATATTGGGGCCAATCCTGATAGGGTTGCCAACTCCCGATGGGAAATTCCTGGAGATTTGAGGGATGGAGCCTGAAGAGGGTGAGGTTTGAGGAGGGGTGGGACCTCAGACAGGTACAATGCCATAGACTCCACCCTCCAAACCACTCAGTCCCTCATGGGGAACCATTGTTGCCAATCTCCAGGTGAGGGCTGGAGACCACTCAAAATTACAATTGCTCTGCAGAAGGGAGGGCGGAAGTCAGCTGAAGTCAAAGGGGCAGATAATGGTAGGTTGATGGTTAGCTGGGAAGGAGATGGGGTTGCCAACTCCAGGCTGGCAAATTCCTGGGGATTTGAGGGGCGGAGCCTGGAGAGGGTGGGGTTTGCAGAGGGGTGGGACCTCAGACAGGTAGAATGCCATAGACTCCACCCTCCAAACCAGCCATTTCGTCCTGGGTAACAATTGTTGCCAATCTCCAGGTGAGGGCTACAGATCACTCAAAATTACAACTGCTCTTCAGGTAGCAGAGATCAGTTCCTCTGGAGAAAACAGTGGACTCTGTCATTATACCCTGCTGAGGTCACCACAGCAAAATGACATTGTTTGCCCAAAGCCAGAGCACTCCCCCAGAGCCACTTTCTAGATCTCGTTGTATTTATTTCCACAATGGGCTTTACTGCTAGTATATATATATATATATAGAGAGAGAGAGAGAGAGAGACAGCGAGAGAGACAGCGAGCACCACTCGTGTCCACAATAGTTGTAAAAGGCACACTGAAGTCCTGAAATGAAAACTAGAAACATACAAAGGGGGAGAGGGAGAATCCGGGGTTCAAAAAAACAAAGAATTATATTGAACTTGTTTTTTTGAAATCCATTCTGTGTACATTGGAAGATCTGCTGTTCTTCAGGGCAACTTAAAACAGATGAAATTGGTATTTAAGCCTAAAACAAATTACAATAACACATAAATGTTGATTCTTTGTAATCTTCTATCCTTTTAAAATGTTTATAAACACTTTAAAAGGCTACATATTTGGCCAGGATATTTTAGAGGTTCCTAACAACTTTGTATGTTGCTTTATAGGGAGAAAATGCGTATGTCATTTATTCACTGACAAAAATTTCTTCCCCACCTTCCAAGGCGGCTAAGAGTCAAATTTTAATCAACAGTTAAAATGTGGAAACAGTAAAACTACAATAGGGCAGCAAAGATCAATGCTAAAAAAGAAAAACAAAGGCTTAAGTGGGAGAGGGGAGCATAAGAGGGAACTGGTTTTATTATAATGAAGAGATAAACACTTGAATCTTTTTTTACGTCAGCATCCTTTCCGTGTGGGCCCAAGCCAGATGAGACACCAATAGCTTCATGATTGGAGCAGCTGGAGCTCCCAGCTTTTAAAAATCCAGCTTTTTATGAGCATGGGGGCCTGATTCTGATCAGTACTGCGATGTAATGGAAGGAGCAAATAGTGTCTCTGTGGGGCTGCTGTTCATCAGGAAAATGGTGTGGGAGAATATTTAAACTATCCCCAGGCCTGTGCTGTAGTCCTGACTGGACTTGGGAGGGCCCAGTACCTGATGCTTGAATTTTTTTAAAACATGGGGACTCTAATTATTAAAGCCCCAGCAAGCACCTTGTCTTTTCTGACCCGGAGTGATCCATCATTTAGAACTGGAGGTGGTGGTAGGGATGGGGTTTTCTTTCTAAAGCCTCCCAAACCCTGTTTATTTTTGGTACAGTTTCAACAAGACAAAACATTACTATCCTGGAATACCATCGCTGGTATAGTAATGAAAGAAAGCCAAACATCTGCTTCACAAAAATTACCTTGCCTGCCCACCAACATGTTTATTTACTTCATGGATAATCTGCTTTTTTGTTTTACAGGGGCGCAAGGTAGATGACAAAAACCGAAAACCAATAATAAATAGAACAAAAAAGTACCTAGTAGAAAAAAGTGTCCACACATCTTTTTTTAAAAAATTACAAGATTCTTTTTTTTTTTTTTAATGCTTTCTTGAGTAGTTCCATTTTGAACATTCTGTGGAATGGCAGTAGGTATATGAAGCCCCTTCTAGAATGAAGCCGAGGAGGTCTTCACTGTTTTTCCAGGGAGCTGTGAGGCTCCTTGGAGATCAGACAGGAAGTACTTCAGCTGTAGAGTGATGGCTGTTTTCAGTAAAGGGGGAACAGTGGGGGGGGGGGGTGTCAGTGGTCTACTTCAAGTGTAAGCGAACCAATAGAATTATGTTCAGTTTATCAGTTAACTAAGCAGAGAAACTTTCAAAATGTGGTTGGTTGTGATATGAGTTTGGGCCAGGAAGCCCCTGCAATAAACTCAGTAGGTGTCTCAGGGTCTGTGGTGGCCTCTAAATTGTTTATAATTGAACGGTTTTAGATGATTTTATGTGGATTTTAATTGTTATTTATGTACTAGATTGTGTAAGCCAACCTGGGCCTGCTTTGCGGGGAGGGCGGGGTAGAAATTAAATAAATAAATAAGAGAAGCCGACATCCCTGTATTCAAATGCCACAAATAAGTTCAAGTTTAGTTATTCTGAAAATGAGCCTGGCTTATTCTTCGGCTTGTGTGTTTCACTTCTCACGTGAGGAGCTGAGTTCTGGAGACTTACTGGTTAGTTGGGATGGCCAGATTTGGGCACTGTAGCCTGTTTCTTGCCCATAAGCTAGATTTCACGGGCTCTGTGAAGCCAAGCTGTTCTCACTTGCTTTCGGTGGCTTCTAAATGGAGCTCTTTTTTACTTGCCTTTCTGTTGGGTTTGAGATTTTAGTTGGATTTAATTGACGTAAACCTCTTGAGTCCCATTGGTCATAAGAAACTCAGGGGTATAATATAAACATTATAAATGGTGAGGCACCTCCCCCCTCCCCCAGTCTTTCTCGCTTTCTGGGTGATGTGTATCCATGTTAGGCGTTATGCTGATGTCACAGCATTACGTGGAAGGGGTTTGGTTTAAAAAGTAAAAAGGGGGCAGAGGGATATTCAGAATTCCAGCCTATGTTCATCAGGGGTATACTACAGCTGTAGAAGAAATTCCTGGGAGTGGCAGGGTTGGAGTGCAGTTGGGTGAAGCTTTGGGTGAAATTTTTGCGAGGGTCCCTTTACATGCTGTGTGCAAGTGTCTGCAGTTTTATAGTTCAGGTAATAAAGCTGGAAAATAGTGTTCTTTGTCTTGCGCTGAAGAACTCCACCAGTGGGGAATAGAGCCTTTTTTTTTTTAAAAAAAGAAGAAATCCTGTCTAGGACTGTAGAACAAAGCCTTTAATGTACTGATTGCGTATTAATGAACAGCCAAGCAGCCTCAGTGGTTGCCAAGTACCCGCGAGTGGGAGAGCCAACAATATCAGTGTTGTGAACTTTGCACTCTGTAAAGTGTGAAGTGATGTTGGTGAAAGGAGTTTATTGCACAAGTGGAATGACACAGCCCTCTTTGATGCCTCCCCTTTTGCTCTACTGGGAAAACAGAGCAAATTGGCTGGTCCTAGTAGAAAACTCCCCCCCCCCCCGCACACACCAGTTGACTGCCTCTGTTGTGACTCAGTGAAACATTTATAGTGTATACCTGTGATATAAACATGTGTGCATATCCTGTCAGGGCCACAGTTGGCATACAAAGCCGTAATATCTCTTTTTAAAGTGTATGGGGCTTATGCCTAGTGCATCTGGTTTGGATCACCTTGAAGTATTTTTATTGTACAGCCTGTAATATGCAGACAGAATCATTTTCTGTCTTCAGAGGCTAGCCGAGATATATCAGGTAGACCAGAATCAGCCTGAATCATCTGCAAAATGGCTTAATAGAAAGCCATTTATGTAATGTAACTGCCGTATCTGTTACCCAATATGGACATATCTTTATTTCTAATATAGGATTTAATGTCAGTTTCTCAGCTCTGGACTAGTGATTAACATGCATTATTGAAAATATTCTTCTTAAGCTTCCATGGAACAATGAATATTTTTTTAAAAAACTCCTCAGACTTCAAGTAGGTCCGGCAGAGTGCTTTTAACCTCTTGTAGAGACTTTCCATTTTAGAGTATGTTTTTTCACATGCTCTGCGTATGCGAATAAGAGTTTGTGTATTAAAGAATCATGAAACAAAATGCTGATTTGAGTGCTGGGGAGAAACCTGTTTGTTGCTCTGAGCTCCTCTAAGTTAGTTACTAGGGTAAACAGGTGTAGATGGATGAGAAAGAGCAGTCAGATCTGTGCATTGTGATTTTAGGGTTGTGACTTGGATTGATTTGTCCACTATTTGAAAGAGGTTATAATTGATTCCTGCATATGCACGTGCGGGCTAAAATACAGCATAGCACCGAAAATGTCAAATATCGCTTACATTAGGTACAAGGTTAGACTCCACAATGATGACTTTCTGGTGGGGAGTTCCCCATCCACGTCCATACATATCCAACAGATGCTCTTTCTCTGCCACAGAATTGAGAACTAGAAACTTGTTGCAGAGAGAATTTAAATGAAAGGTACGTTAGGTTTTTGGAGGGGAGTGGCCATCTGCCTTGCATGTAGAAGACTCCAGGTTTAGTCCCCATCTTCTCCAGTTGAAAAGATCAGGTGAGGGTGAAAGACCTGTACCTGGAGACCCTCTGCTAGTCAGAGTAGTTGATACTGACCTTGATAAGACCAGCTGTATTAAGCATGTTCATGTAGGCTGTGAATAGCATGGATTGGAGCAATTTCTCTTTCTCTCTCTCTTTTTTGCTAACCTCTCTGCTTCTCTGGGTCCGCACCGTTTTCTCCTTCAGCTCCTTTCACACATGTCAGATAACGCACTTTAGCAGTTGTTTGCAACTGGGTGTGTCCTTACTAACATCCCTCAAATATTCCATGACTTTCATAAATTCTTTCCTAATGTAGTACTTTCTTTTTTCAAATGTGGAAGAATGTCTGCCTCTGGTGTAAGTGTTGTGGTTGTTTAATCTTATATATGAAATTGCACACCTGAAACTTCTGCATTGTGTATTTGATCAATACTAACAAGGCAGAAATGAATTTTCAGGACTGCAAAATAACTGGATGAAGATCCCACGTGCAGGAGAATGGAATGTTTTTGGTCAAGGTGGAGAGAGAACAGTGTAAATTGGACCAAATTTTACATTGTGCAGAGAACAATTTGGGTTTTATCCTGAGTGTATGCTCAGCAGAGTTAGGATTCCCTAGAGAGTGTACTTGGGCAGTGCAAATATTTGTCATATTTATATGCAACATTTTGGGTGTATGCTCAAAGCAAGGTTATGTCTAAAAATGTAATTTCTGAAGTAACTTCATCAATCATTCATAATATGGCAATTCTTTAGTTTCTTCCTTGCTTAACTTGTGTTTCTTAATCTGTGTTGTGCCCTGTGAGGAGAGGCTAAAAGACTTGGGAATGTTCAGTCTGGAGAAGAGGAGGTTGAGGAGTGACATGGTTGCTCTCTTTAAGTATTTGAAGGGCTGTCACTTAGAGGAGGGCAGGATAGGGCTTGCAATAATGGGTTTAAATTAAGGGCAAGAAGGTACCAGCTGGATCTTAGGAAAAACGTTTTTACAGTCAAGAGTTGTTCAGCAGTGGAATCAGCTGCCTAGGGAGGTGGTGAGCTCCCCCTCAGTGTCAGTCTTGAAGCAGCGGCTGGACAAACACTTGTCAGGGATGCTCTAGGCTGATCCTGCATTGAGCAGGGGGTTTGACTAGATGGCCTGTATGGCCCCTTCCAACTCTATGACTATCTGAAGATCATGGTGACATATTTTAGGACAGGGAAATGGGGGGGCACCTGTGAAAGTGTGTGTGTGGGAGAGGGAGATGGTCAGGAGATGGATATTCTTTTGTATCCAGCAAAACCAGCTAGATGTAATGTACCTGCTTGTGCTTTCCAGATTGCGGCACTTCACCAGCAGCTGCAAGTTCTCCCTCACCCCCTCCCTTCCGTCCTACCTCTGCCCCAGGGGCCAGCCTTCTGTTGCTGTTGTGGCTGCACCAGCTATAAATTAAGACGGGAGGGTGTTCTCAGGCCTATCGAAGCTGCAGCAGGGTAATTGCTCTGGACAGCTTTACAGTAGGGAGGTGTGAAGGGCCTGCTGTCTGTCTGAGCTCTGTGAGAAGGCAAGGAGGGGAGGCTGAGGGAGTGGGAGGAGGGATTGATGACAGATAGGTGAATGCAGTTGAGAGATGGGCGCTGGGCTGAGATAACTCACTGGAAACCTGTTTGTTCCTGTCCTGTGATACAAGATGGGGAAATTGAGGTGATGTAAGAACACATCGGGTTTTCTTCACTTGCTTTGAAGCTGGTCTGCCAGTTGCTTCCCGGCCACCTGTGTGCTAGCTAGGAACTAGGGTTGCCAACCTCCAGGTGCCACCTGGAGATCTCCCACTGTTACAATTGATCTTCAGAGTACAGAGGTCGGTTTCCCTAGAGAAAATGGCTGCTTTTGGGGGTGGGTGGGCTCTGTGGCATTATATCCCTCTGAGATCCATCTGCTTCCCAAACCCCTGACCTGCCCAGGCTCCACCCCCCCCCTCAAATATCCAGGTATTTCTCAACTCAGAGCTGGCTGGCAGCCCTATTAGGAACAGTACAGATCAAACCCATCATGGTGTGGTGCCTGCCCCTCTTGCTGTTCTGTTGTCAGAACCCACCGCCAACAACGAAGTACACGCATTCAGGAACGGTAATACTTTTATTGCAGAGCTATAGATGCAGTAACATAAGCACTGTTAAGAATGGCGGCGGGCCCATGGGCATAATAGGACATAGGGTATTCGTATGCACTGGCCAATTAGGCACCCTCCCGCACGCGGGATAAAGCTTGAAGACCGTTAGGTAGTTAAAGCTGAGAACCAACACTCTCCCACAGCACCTAGGAGAAACCCAGACAATACAACTCCCTCCTGCACATCTGTATAGATAAGCATTTTGGCGCAAAGCAGAACAAGCACAGAAAGGAATGCATTAGCAATTAACCAGACACAGACAGAGCTCCTCAACCCCCATGGCAGCGTAGCTGATATCTGTGTGTGTGTGTGTGTGTGGTGGTGGTGGGAATGTGTTCGTAATACATCCCCAGAAGGACAGATGACACTTGGTACATTGTCTGTGGCTAATACCAAGTAACTAGTGGGTTACCTTGTTAGTAGATGGGTCTAGAAAGGATTCCCATATGTTGTTTAAATGAATCTGTTAAACAACTTAGACACTCTAGTGGTCCCAAATTCTGACCCTCAAAGGAGGTTTCTTGTTGCCTATGTGCATGAGTCACTGCTCTGCCCTTTTAATGAGAAGGTGCACCCCTACAGTGGCCTCCGTAGAAGCGTAGAGGCTAGGTTTGCAGTGGGTCAACAATTCTTCCACAGTCTCAATCTTTGAGGATGTGTGAACAGTGTGTCCAGTTTCACTCCACCCTTCCCCAATATGCCTTTGCTATCAGAAGTGTGGGAATGACTGTTCCGAATAAACTAGTTAGCAAAATTGGAAGAGAGCTGCCCTAAGGGTTACTTTTGCAAGATTTATCCCATTCCTCCCCCCCCCCCTTACTATTCTGTGAGCCAACAGTGCAAGTCCTGTCTCGTGCAGGATTTGTGTGTGCTGTACTTGTAAAATACAAATAACAATAGTTGCCGATCTCACAGGGAAGCTCTTATAGAGTGAACGAAATAAGAAAGGACATGATCCGGTTGAAATGATGCGTGCTGATCTCACTGGGAGAGTTTTAAGCCGATTGTGCTATAAAGATGCATAATTCTGTTAGGCGCAGGCCCAAAGTACTTATCCATAAATAAGAAAAGTACAAAACTTTTTTTAAAAAAAAAAAAGGCGATGCCAAAGTTTAAACTGTATGCATGCATGTTTTGTATCACTTTATTTTTGCTTGTGACTCTTTTCAAAAAATTTTAATGTAAAATGAAAATGTAAATATATAAAGGAATTATGTTTCCTCTCCTTTAACCATTATATGAGGTGCGATCCCCTGGTAAGTGCCCCTGTGGTGGTCCTGTTGAAATAAGTGGTCACTGTGCAGAGACACAGTAGGTCCAAGGGGACTCATGCAGGAGAATTCCCAGTGAATTGTGTCCACCACAACAATGCATCAGTCCTAAGAAGGCTTTCTTTGGTATAAGCCCCATTGAATAAAACAGGAATTTTACTTCTGAGTATACTAGTTTAGGATTGCTCCCATAGGCTAAGCAAGTTTAAGAGCTAGTTTGGTGTAGTGGTTTAAGAACGGCGTACTGTAATCTGGAGAACTGGGTTTGATTCCCCACTCCTCCACATGCAGCCAGCTGGGTGACCTTGGGTCAGTCACAAGTCCTCTCAGAGCTGTTCTCTCAAGAGCAGTTCTCACAGAGCTCTCAGCCCCACCTACCTCACAGGGTATCTGTTGTGGGGAGAGGAAGGAAAAGGAGACTGTAAGCTGCTCTGAGACTCCGAGTGAAGGGTGGGATGTAAATCCAACTCTCCTCCTCCTCCTCCTCCTCCAGTGAAGGGCAGCAGTAAACTTCCATTACTTTTTTTAAAGCATTGAGGGAAAGTAGAGGCTTCATCAAAGGGGCATTTGCTTTCTCTGCCTTTCTCTGGGATGGGTTTCTCTAACCCTTTCTGGTCACTTAAGAAGAAGTGGACTGCCAAAGAGACAAATAAGTGAGTTCTTGATCAAATCAAGCCTGAACTCTCTGTAGAAGCTAAAATGACTAAAGTGAGGCCATTGTACTTTGGTCACATCGTGCGAAGACCGGACTCACTGGAGAAGACAATAATGCTAGAAAATGGCAGCAGGAGAAGAGGAAGACCCAGGGCTATTTTTGGGCAGGAACGCACAGGAACGGAGTTCTGGCTGGCTTCAGAGTTGGCCACACCTACTACAGCCAAAACCTCTGTGTGCATGGCTACAGAGGGAAGGCCTGGAGAGTGACACACACACCCCGGCGACTCCGAGGTGGGTGGGCCAGAAGGGGCCCTGGAAGGATCGGGTAGGCATTTAAATGCCTCCCAATGCCTTCCCTGGCCTGTCCAAGGGCCGGCTTGTCTGGGCGCCCCGCAGCCGTGGGGCACCCAGACAAGCCAAGGGAAGGCAGTTTAAACAGCCTTCCCGGGCAAGCAAGGGAAGGCATGGGGTGTGGCCTAATATGCTAATGAGTTTCTGATATTGGGTGTGGCCTATTATGCTAATGATTTCCTGCTGGGCTTTTTCTATTAAAAAATCCCTGGGAAGACCCAACATGAGATGGATTCTCTCAATCTGGGAAGCCGTGGCCCTCCGTTTGCAAGACCTGAGCAAGGCTGTTAACGATAGCACATTTTGGAGAACATTAATTCATAGGGTCTCCATGAGTTGGAAGTGACTTGATGACATTTAACACACATACACCAGAACAAGTTGGTGGTTAGATTGGCTCGTGACATGCTAGGTGACCTGTTAGTTATGTGGTAGCCCTTTCTGTGTCCTCCTGAAGAACCTAGAAGGAAACAAATGCAAACCTCAACTAAGTCTGTCGTCATGCCTTTCCAGTTGACAACTTATCTAAACTGGAGAAGCGATGAAGGTTTCAGGATTGGAGGAGTAGCCGAACAGTGTTTTTGTTTTTTAAAAAAAGTAGAAATGGAACTTCACTCTCTTTTATGCAATTCAGATTGCACAATGCCAGA
>NW_015170313.1:259391-283209 GCF_001447785.1 Gekko japonicus | reverse complement strand
AAATATTTTTACTTTGGCATTTGTTGCTTTCCTGACCTTCCCCCCCCGCCCATCCCGCAAGTTAGTACAGGTATCTCACAGTAACATTACATTGAAGATAGGGAGAGACCTAAGCAGGATGTCATTGCTTCTTTGAATGTGATGCTTGAAGCAAACACAAGCTACTGATGGACATTTTTGTTAAGACTACAGCAGTTCAAAAGATGTGGAGTTTTTTGCTTTCATGATGATGGAGAGCATTGCCCTGTCTCCCAGAGAAATGTATTGAATGGGGGTTCACATCTGATGTGAATGGAACTGAATTTTCTCTAGATACAATCCATGCCACTAGTTTCAACACCACTACTTAGTGGGATTGATGTCCTGGAAGTTATTAATATTTATCTTGCCCTTTCTTTAAAGAAGGAGCTGCGGTGGCTCAAGTGGTTAAGATGCTGAACTGTGGAAGGTCAGTAGTTCAGCAGTTCAAGACCCGAGTTGCCGCATGACGGAGTGAGCTCCCGTCTCTAGTTCCAGCTCCTGCCAACCTAGCAGTTCGAAAGCAAGAAATTGCAAGTAGATAAATAGGTACCACTTCGGTGGGAAGGTAACAGCGTTCTGTGCGCCTTGGTGTTTAGTCATGCCGGCCACATGACCACAGAAACGTCTTCGGACAGTGCTGGTTCTTCGGCTTTGAAACGGAGATGAGCACCGAAACCCTAGAGTAGGACTCGACTGACTTTCGAGCAAGGGAACCTTTACCTTTTACCTTCTTTAAAGAGCCTTATTCACCTTTTACCTTCTTTAACCAGGCCTTATTCATCTCATCCCTGTGCAGCCTCACAACAACCCATTGAGGTGGACTAGTCTGAAAAAGAATTACTGGCCTGGTGATCTCCATGGCTCAGTGGGGATTCGAATGTACTATGAACTAGGGGTGCGTGCGCGCACACACAAAAAAATCGGTATTTTTTGGATTGGATATCCCAAACCTGAAAAATATTGGCATTTGCCGATATTCCCAAATCCCAGTATCGGTATGATACTGGGGTTTGCGAAATTATCAGTATAGCTGAATTAATTCGGAGCAGTTATACCGTATGGGAACTGTCCCCATAGGGTATAATGATTCCCCCCAGTTGTGTGTGTGTGGGGGTGTGTGGCAGGCTTCCATCATTGAAGGGAAGGCAAATTACCTTCTCTTCAATTAAGGGAGTGTGCCGCCACTGTGGCACAACTCCAGAGAGGGGGGAATTAAACTTTAAACCCCCTCTGTCTTTGGAGTCACTCTGCAGAGGCGGCATGCTCCTTTCAGATGTTTCTGTCTGGCAGCGGGGACAGTGCTGGCCCTGCTGTCAGGCAGAAGCTTCTCCTGGGTTCCCTTCCCCCCCCTTTCCCTTTGCCCTGCTTGGAGGCGAGGCAAGGGGAAGAGAAGGGAGAGAGGGAAAGGAATGGATCTCAGACACTTCTGCCTGTCAGAGGGGCCGGTGCGCTGGCCCCCTGTGTCAGGCAGAAGCGCCTGTGATCCTTTACTTCTCCCCGTTTGGTATCCCTGAATATGTGGGTATGCCCTAATCGGCCTGCCGAATCAGATCAGAGAATCTGATTCGGTAATTGGCCATCTATCTATATATCTAATAGTCAAGTTGCCCCCTCCGTGTGGATATCTAAATCCACACATCGGGGGCACTTGGGGGGCAGAGAGATTTTCTTGCACACTTTGAGCAGTCCCCGGATGTGCAGAAAAATCTAAAAAGTTGAAAAAACTATATGGGGGATACTTAAATCCCCTCAAAAGTAAAAGACCGTTCCCTGTGCATGCACAGAGAATGCCCTAGCAACTGTCTCGCTGCTGCCGCTGGGGGGAGGGGACGAAAGCTTGGCAGGCCAGCGGCTGTGAGCCACTCAGGCCTCACCACTGCCGGTGCGGGGGGGAGGGGGGCGGGAGAAAGCTTGGCGGGCCTCAGGCCTTGCCGCCACCACGGGGAGGGAGGAGGGAGAAGGCTTGGTGGGCCTCGCCGGCACTGGTGTTGGGGGAGGGGGGAGAAGGCTTGGCGGGTCTCAGGCCTTGCCGCCACTGGGGAGGGAGGGTGGAGGGAGAAGGCTTGGCGGGCCTGATGGGACTGCCTGCTGTGCTCACCTGCTGCCATTTCCTCCTCCTGTGGAGCTCCTCCTGCTTCTGCAGGCCGGGAGCTGTGGGGAATACTTCCCTCCACAAGTATCGCGGGTCCCCCTTCTTGTCCGGTATAATGGGTTCCTAATCGGCTCAGCCGAGTCGAATGCACATCCTTACTATGAACTAGTCCATATGGTCCGATTCTCCCACCTTAATCAGCAGTCTCATCCTATTCAGTATGAAAAAAAGCTGCTATTAACTCTTTAGGAATGCAGTTTAATAGATAACTTGACAGTACTAATACTTGAATGAGAGTTTTATTTTCTTCCCAGATGTCTTTAACTGTAGCATCAATAAAATAATGTTTTATATTGGCTGGAGAGGGAGATCCAGTAGAAATAAGTTTCCTGATAGGCCCCACAGCAAGAGTGCAAAATGGTTCAGGGGTATGCTTGCCACCTCTGGGTTGGGAAATTCCTGGAGATTTGGGGGGGGTGGAGCCTGGGGAGGGTTGGGATCAGGGGAGGGACCGCAACAGGCTTTAATTCCTTTGAGTCCAACTTCAAAAGCAGCTATTTTATCCAGAGGACTTGATCTTTGTCAGCTGGAGACCAGTTGCAATCAGTGTTCTCTCTAAGCTGTGGCGTCCTGTGAGTAAAAATTCTGCTCTGTGAGCTACTGGCATTCAAGTTGTGAGCAAGCAATTTGGCCACTGCCTAAATTAGTTTGCTCTGGAGCCATCCTTCCTGAGCCAAGACAAAAATGTGTGAGCCGGAGGCTAAAAAACTATGACTTAGCTCACACTAACTCAGCTTAGAGGGAACACTGATTGTAATTCTGGGAAGCCACCAAAGAAGAGTTCTGGGCATTTCGTAAACTTGTTCCACCTGCATTAAATGTGCTGAAGCTGGTTTGCTTAAAATTTCACTTACCAGGTGGGATTCTAAGCAGAGCTGCATTGTGCAGAATTACCCCATTTGTGGTTTCCCCCCCTTTCCCCCTCACTCTGGAGACCTTTTACGTGATTTGTCAGGATTGTCTCCCAGACAATCGGGGATCCGTTCTGTGTGGGCTTGTACCTTATTTCCCGCCATGTCTGTAAATTGCATTACCACTTGCATCCAAAACAAGACACATGTTACAAGGGATTCTAAAAGCAGATCCAGACGAGAATTCCCAAGTTGTCCTCCCATATTGTATTAAAATCCTGCGTCATGGTTATCTCCCATGAAATCTGGGGTCTAACATCCTGCTGATTTTTATTTTAAACTTCCCAGTCCTGATCAGGTTGCAGAGAACAGCTGCAATGACAAACGATCTGCTAACTAATTTATGCTTGTGATATCTACACCCACACACAGGTGTCTAGATCCCTCTAGGTATATCTATATTGCTGTTTATCAAGTTTGACATAAAAAATAAATAAATGGATGACTCATTACAGGAGGTGGTAGTGGGAACTTTTTTTTTAACATTCCATTTTAACGTTTCGACTAATCAGTTTCTGATCCTTTAAAATCGGGTCTTGTTTTAACTTGACGGCTCATTTTTTGCCAGTATGTTGTTTGTTCTCTGCCAGTTATTTTGTAAGAAGCAGAATAATAATGATTTAAAAATTGCTACAAATGAATTTGGGCTAAAGTGAGATGAGTGTGTGCATGGGGAGGGGGAGGGATTGTGGTTTGGAAGGATTGATGATATTTCGAGACAAAAAGTCTGCCATTGAGTTATCAAACCTGCTTGCTCATTTTTCTTACCGAAGATCACTTTGTGCTTTTCCTCCCCAGTAACTTGTGCAACTAGTTTATGCTATGCTTCCTTTGATCAGTATGAAAGCATTCCTGTTCTTTAAAACGGAAATGTGTGCAGTCATTCCACCAAATGATCCACGCAAGAGCTGACGAGCAGGGATCATCCTACTGTAAGTGGAATGATACTTATCTGCACACCAGCTGTGAGGCATGCACAGTTCTTCGGGCTTCGGTGTTTTGAGCAAAATAAAAACAAAGAATCGCTCTTGCAATTAAGACATTGTTTCCTAATTTCTAGGATGAAAGCAGGAAGTCGGTTAAATATAGATGGTGTTAATTTTTTGTTTTTACAAGTCAGCCACGCTGCCAGGCTGCGTGACAAAAAGGCCCCTGCAGGAATTTAAAATAGGCATTCCCTTTGGAAATCTGGAAAAAAAATATGTTGGCAATCCTCATACCTTTTGGAGCTCCTGTGGGTAAATACTGCAGAATTCGAAATGTACCAGTTTGTGTACTGAGATTTCCACACACCCCCAGCGCAAAGCTGTCTCATCATGGAATGTTATATTTGTAACACTTTTGTTCAAGGCTTTTTGCTTTTTTTTTTTTTTGCGGGGGTGGGGAGAGAAATAGAGTCCTTGCTGAAGCTGGTTTTGGGATTCATTAAATTGTGTAGTGCTTTATGAGTAACAAAATCCTACCATGACCAGAACTAAATTATTGGTAGTCATTGATTTCTTAGGAGGAGACAAGGCATACAGCTGTAGAAACTGTATACCTTCATTTGAAACAGTCAGTTTGAGGTCTGGGCCAGTTTTCAGTTTGGGTTGGTTGTGTCCCCCCCAAAAAAAAGAAAAAAAGAAACTGATAAAAAGTTTGGCTGTAGATACTGCTCATAATTGCAAGATGTTGGGAATTACAAGTTGAAAACACTCAGTATATCTGGGGTTAAATGTTTGTTTATGTTACTCACAGGAAGTCACATGTTTCTCATGTAACAAATTTCTTTAGATGTAGAAAGCCCGGGAATTTTCTCCCTGATCTAGGGATTTGATTGGGACTAAAGTGTCAAGGTGTATTACCATTTTATGGCTTCTCTTCCCGTCTTTGTTCAGTGTTCTGAAGAAGAACAAGAAGAGTAGCCATACTCTCTCTCTTCTAGTTTGGTCTTTGTAGAGTAAGAATGTAGCCGATTTTGCTCTGTTGTTATTTTCATCCCAGTTACCCTTCCCATGCTAGAATTTAGTAAAAAATGCATATTTTAATCACACATGAACTCTCAGTCTGAATTATTTTACTCTGGCTCTGCTGGACTATCTTATCTCTGCTAAATACCATTTTTTCAATATCTCACTATCACCCAACACAAGAAAACATAACAGGAAAGAAACAAGGCTACCTTAAAAAAAAAATTGGGAGTACAAGTACCTTACAGTGCCCCTGGTCATTGTTCATGACTTACACCATGGATAGATCATGGCTGGCCAGCCTGCAACAAAGGGGGTACAGGACGTGGGAGTTTTTTTTAATTAAAACAAGTTTTTTTATTAACGGGATATAAAATAAGTCCAAAATTAACCAGTATTAAGAAATGGAGGACGTTGGAGTTCTGTTGCATTTTTGGATTGATGTAGGAGGTCCTTTAAGGGCCAGAACAGGACAGTGTCAGGACTACACCCTGTGCTTGCTTCCCTTGTTTCTGCCACTGCCTGCTGCTCAACACAGTAGGACATAGGCAAAATCATTGCAAGATATAGGCACTTTATGTGTACCATAGTGGTGCTTTCTCATACTTTCAGTTTGGCTTGCGATAAACTTGCCAGAAAAGCTGGTTTCCACTGAAGCAGGTTATGTATGTATCTTGCTTCTGAAGATGAAGCTACTAACTCGTTGAGATGTCCCAACAAGCGCCATTTAAGTTCCAAGTAAGCTTTGATTTGCTTATGCTTACCTGTGCCCTTTGAATCATCTGTCACTTGTGGAGAACTTCCAAGCCACGGTTCATTTCACTTTGCTGTCTGAACCTGGGGAATTTGTTTACTCTGCACCAGCAGGCAATCTAAGATTTAATCCCGGTTTAGGATCCTGATTTATATGATGTGGAAAACCCCAAATTGCTGAGGTGCCTACCTTTGGACATCTCAGTGAGGAACTTTAGATTCACCTGGGAAGTTCTTTGTGGGATGAGACAGACTGTGGTAAGCATAGTAACAAAATGTGTTCACACACCATATTGAAGGGACTTTTTGAATCTTTTGCTGTCTGTTAAACAGGCACCATTAGTCTTAGTTCTTGATAAATAATTTTAGGTAACATAGCTGTGGTTAGGGTTGCCAGGTCCTTACCTGGCCCCGGTGGGGGGTGGGAGGGGCCTCTCTAAGTGTTTTACCCAAAATACCAGAGCATCTCCGGTGTGATGACGTCACTTTCACATGACGTCATCTTGTTGGGGACATCCTGTGAGCTCGTGGCAGTTGGGGGTGGGGCTCCCCACCACTGGCCAGTTAGACGGTGGTGGGCAGGAGCCCCCAAAATTGGGAGATCCCCCGCTCTCTCCTGGGGACTGGCAAGATGATGCGTACATCAAACCTTTTAAACTTTTTCTTCCTATACTGCAGCAAGAGCTGTGGGTAGCCATCTTGATCTGTGTGTGTGTGTGGGAGGTGCCGAATCCAGTGAGTGAAATCCAAAATGAAATATTGGTTTTCTTTGGCACAAGTAAACTAAAAAATCAAGACAATGAGTTCTATAAGAATCTGTAGAGAATATGACAGGATGATTTAACGTTCCTTGGAAGTTTTTTTAATGCTCCCCTTTTTGTCCTTTCCAAGTCTACTGTGTGTTTGGGGAACAGATTGGTCCTTCCTTTATAATAAGAGTACACACACACAGAAAGAGTCTCAGAAATATAAGTAAACAGAGTCCTGGTAAACAGTGAGCCTGCCTTTTGAAAGCACAATGATTGATTGATTGTGGTTTTGCTTTTACAGAAATGGGCAGGACCCATCCAAGTTCAGTCCTTGGGAAAGGGACCAAAAATAGAGTCCTTGCTGTTCTGTGGCCTTAACTTAAAGACAATGGCTTATTCTGACTTGCCAGTTTGATTTTGGTAATGATTAAACTGTGCCTTGCGCAGTCGGCTTATTTACGAAGTTGATAGCTTTAAAAAAAAAAAGAGCAAGAAGGTAACATTTAGCTTGGGGGATAGTTACTGTTGGAGCTAAAACAAAGGCTTCTTCCATCCCCCTCTCCCTAGGCTCTTCAACTACGTCACTGGGTGTGATGCAATAGTGGGCAATCTGGCATGGTATCAGCTGATTGAAGAGCCCTTCCAGAGTCAAAGTAGTGTGTGTTTCATGCTTTGATGTTTTTCCAGCATACTTTTTTTTGTGTGCGCTCTGACAAATTCCTAGAACTGTTCCTTCTTCCTATGCTAGACTGCTGCCGGGTGCCTGGCTCCATTAGCCCAGTGTGATGGATTCTCAGTTCAGGCATAATGCAAAACCATGGTTTATTTTGACAACAGTTTGTGAAATCAGAAGTAGGCTCACAGACATTAATTTAAATCCTGCTGCAACAAATTGTGGTTTCATTGCTCTTGCGGTTTCCCACGCCTCCTCACCAAAGCCCAGCTGCATGTTAGCCTGGATTGCTGTAAGGGCGGTGCTGGGCAACCAATCTGGATTAAGCCCGGATATCTGAGTTGGTACATTATGTGCTGGTGTGATGAAGACTAAAGTTGGTTAATAAATCAAATAAACCATGGCTTCAGATGCTGGGAGCGTATGGGGCTACAGTGGGAAAGGGAAAATGATTTTGTTTGTTTGTTGCTGTGCTTATGATACTTTGGGATTCCGCCCAAAGTATATTTTGAGATTTGGGTGTTTAATTTTGAATATTAAATTACTTCCATTCCCACAAATATTAGTATCTACGTTATTAGCATCCCTATTATTCATTTGGTGTGCAGTAGTTAACAGTGAATATTATTCCTAGAGGCAGAGGTCATTTCGGGGGGGAACGCAGTTCCCCCGGGTGAGGTGCAGGGGGGTGGGGCACATGACGAAGCCCCGCCCCCTGCTTCCGGCCGCCCCGCTTCCAGCCCTCATTCAGCCAGGAGGAGGCAGGAGAAGAGGGAGGGTAAGTTGCTTCCTCCCCGCCTCTCCCCACCCCTGCCTGCCTGAGGCCAGGGAGGGCCTTGGCGGGGCTTCCTCGCACTCCCGCTGGCCTTGCAGGTCTACCGCCGGGCCCCTGATGTCAGGGGGTGTGGCATATGCTAATGAGTTATGCTAATGAGTTCCCCAAGCTCTTTTTCTACGAAATGACCCCTGCCTAGAGGTAATTACATATTTGCAGATCAATTTTTGCATGGTACAGTGAAAGTTTTGTTATCTGGCACTCATGGGCTCAAGTGGTTAAGACGCTGAACTGCAGGCTGTGGAAGGTCAGTAGTTCAGCAGTTCGAGACCTGGGTGCTGCATGATGGAGTGAGCTCCCATCTCTAGTTCCAGCTCCTGCCAGCCTAGCAGTTCGAAAGCAAGAAATTGCAAGTAGATAAATAGGTACCACTTCGGTGGGAAGGTAACAGCGTTCCGTGCGCCTTGGTGTTTAGTCATGCCGGCCACATGACCACGGAAACGTCTTCGGACAGCGCTGGCTCTTCGGCTTTGAAACGGAGATGAACACCACAACCCTAGAGTCGGATTCAACTGGCTTTCGAGCAAGGGAACCTTTACCTTTTTACTCATGGGAAATGGAAGTTGCTGGTTAATCAAATGTGCCAAGTGCTTTTGCTTCTTTCTCTGCTCCGCCCCCTACCTGGGGGAGTTTGCAGTGACTGAACTGCGCTCCATAGGGACAGCTCTCATGCCTGTTGGGGTCCTTCCTCCCAAGCAGGCCTGTGGCCATGGGGGCATTTGGGGTCAGTGTCCCTCACAGATGAACGCTGCCCACTTGGACAAAAATTTTAAAAATCCAAAGTGTAAGATACATGTTGGGTTTCCAGAATGACCCTGGGCATAGTCAGGGGAGCTTCAGTCTTTTTTTTTTCCTGGGGTAAAAAATAACTTTTAAAAAATGCAAATAAAATAAAATTGCAAAATGCGGGGGAGAGAGAGTCAAAGATTCTCCCCCTCCCCAGGTTACACAGAAAAGCAGCCTGGAATCGAGTCTCTCCAAACAAGAGGACTAGAAGAGGACTAGAGGAGGACTCGAGTTCGCAGCAGAGCTGGAGTTGGAGCTTCTGCTGCTACAAGAGGAGCAGCAGGTGTGGCTGGGGCACCCCCCCGATTTCCCCATGCCCCCCCAGCCAAAATTTTCTGGCTGTGCCTCTGCTCCCAAGACATGCAGACAAGCAGGCCAGCTGCTTGGGAGCCCACCAATGGAGCTGGTTCCTGACAACTCAAGGCAGGGTGAAGGAGGCACCAGAACATGTCATCTGTTTGCTCTGGCTGTCAGACGCCCAGTAATGGCTGGAGGCATATAGCTGGCCAGCTGGAGAGGTAGAAGTGAGGGTTGTGCACAATGACACAGGTATATGGTGGCTGAGGGGGAGGATCTTGGCCTCTGGGGGATGCTAGTTCACAAAGCGTTCTGGATAATTGAATGCCAGCTAACAAAGATTTCACAGCATTTTCATTTGCCAGCTAATGCGTAAATCTGCAAATTGTGAATTCTCAATGTCAGAATTTGGATTTGACTGGATATTTGGGTATGTTTGTGCTAACAGTTGCATTGACAGCTTTTCAGTCTTAACCACTAGGTTACTGCTAAAGCTATTTTCATCTCCTTGTAGGGACCACAGGTCCATCGTGGTGGTTAATGCCAGCTCAGATAGAATCATAGAATCACAGAGTTGGAAGGGGCCATACAGGCCATCTGGTCCAAACCCCTGCTCAATGCAGGATCAGCCTACAGTATCCCTGACAAGTGTTTGTCCAGCTGCTGCTTAAAGACTGCCAGTGAGGGGGAGCTCACCACCTCCCTAGGCAGCTGATTCCATTGTTGCACAACTCTTCCTGTAAAAAAGTTTTTCCTAAGATCCAGCCGGTACAGTCCCACCCTTAATTTAAACCCATTTTTGCAAGTCCTATCCTCTGCTGCCAACAGGAACAGCTCCATGCCCTCCTCTAAGTGACAGCCCTTCAAATACTTCAAGAGAGCAACCATGTCCCCCCTCAACCTCTTCTTATCCAGACTAAACATTCCCAAGTCCCTCAGCTTTTCCTCATAAGGCTTGGTCTCCAGGCCCCCAATCATCCTCGTTGCTGTTCTCTGCACACGCTCCATTTTGTCCGCATCCATTTAGAAGTGAGGCCTCTAGAAGTGCACACAATACTCCAATGCAGTGTAGAGCAGGACTGTGACATCTTGTGATTTGGATGTAATGCCTCTGTTGATGCAGCCCAAGATTGCTTTAGCCTTTTTTGTAGCCGTATCATACTGGCTGCTCATGTTTAACTTTCCGTCCATCCTTACCCCAAGATCTTGTTCACACACACTGCTACTCAGAAGAGTATCCCCCATCCACTATGCGTGTTCCTCATTTTTGTTACCCAGATGTAGAACTCGGCACTTATCCCTGTTAAATTGCATCTTGTTCACATCCGCCCACTTTTCCAGTGTGTTCAGATCTCGTTGAAGTCTATATCTTCTGGTGTGTTCGCTGCTCCTCCCAATTTAGTGTCATCTGCAAATTTAATGAGTTGCCCCTCCACTCTGTCATCCAGATCATTTATAAAAATATTGAAAAGTACCGGGCCCAGAACTGAGCCCTGTGGCACCCCACTGGACACCTCCCTCCATTCAGATGAAATGCCATTGACAGATAATCTCTGAGTCAGTTTTCCAACCAGTTCCCTATCCACCTATCTATACTACAATCCAGTCCACAGTCCTGTAGTTTACCCATCATTAACATGAAGAGTATGTCAGCCCTGTGGAATTTTTACATGGGCACTCGATATGGCAATTGAGTAGGAGTCTGATTCTTTAATTTGTCAATTCTGTCACCCTTTGAGACATGACAGAACTGAAATAGGGTTGCCAGCTCCAGGTCAGGAAATACCTGGAGATTTTGGGTGTGGAGCCTGGACAAGGCGGGGCTTGTGGAAGGACTTCAGTGGGGTAAAATGCCATAGAGTCTACCTTCCAAGGAGGTTGGAGGTTGGCTACTCTAAGCCTACCCAGCTTTGTAGAGGAGTATCCCACATGCTCCGCTCTTGGATAAGTCTTATAGTTTTGTAGACTTCCCAAACCAGTTCAAAAAATATCTTTGGATTTGGGGGAGCAAAAATAATGAGAAGCAAGCTAAACCTGCTGCAGGGCTGTCCTACAGTAATATTTCCTGCTTTGCCCTATGACTTTTGCAAATGCATTAGAGAAGAGTGTCAACTGAGTAGGATAACCTACTCATCTTTTCCTTAATTTCCACAATTCTAGGTTGATGTTGGCCCTGTTCATAGGAATGTTTGCTTTGGGTGGCTGTTAAAACACAAATAAACAGAAGTGTTGTGGCAATTTAAAGATAAACAATTTTTTATCCTAGTGTTAAGTTTTTCTTATTTTTTGGCAGACTAGAAAATCTGCCAAATTGGGCTCAAATCCATGGAAGTTTATGCTAGAATAAAAACATGTTAGACTGTAAGGTGCCCTAGGCTTCGTTTTGTTCCTGCTCGTAGAATTATCTTGGGGACAGTTCTGCGGATAACTGACTCTGAATAACATGTTTTTGAGAAGATGCTCTAGCATCACACTGTTTTTTAAGGAAAATAACCTATTTTCTTATCCTCCTCTTTGACCGCTTATCTTGGAAGCTGGAGAGGAATTCATCAAACCCTTCTTTAAAATCTGTGAATGGGTTGAGATTCAACATCTGCCTGTTGAAGAGCTGTGCTTTCTTTTCAGCCAGAAAGGGGCCTTTTCAGATACGCTGTCCCTTCACAAGTAACTCCAGCGGCTTTCTTTTCCCATTCAGATCCAGCCATGTGTGCTCTGGGCTCCCTTTTTACCGTATTGAAACATCTGCAGAAATTTGGCCGAGGGGGTGTGTACTGGGGGCAGGGCGGCTATTCAGCGAGCTGCCGACTAGGCAGCTATCTTTCGACAGATTAGCCGGAGGAATTTCTGTTGCAAAGATTTTGATTGTCCAGAGCTCTTGGTTCCTTTTGTGTGTGCAACGGTGAAAAGTTGTGTTAGGACAAAGGCTGACAAAGTGTTTAATGAAAGCCACAGTTGGCATTAAGAACCGTTCCCCAGTTTTTCCCCTCCCCTCTTTCATCCCTTCCCCGCCTCTTTAGCAAAAGGTGCCAGAAAGTTTTTGGACACAATTTGCTGAGCTTACAGTGACAGACAGGTAAGGGACGGCAAACTATTCTGATACCTTTGGCTTGTTGAACAAAAAGTGGACAGTGATGTGGCTTTTAAAGAACATTTATTTATTATGTGCAGCAAGTAAGCAACCTATGAATTTGAAGAACCTTCCCCCCATATTAACTTCTTTATCACTTTGAAACCTTAGGCCACACCATGAAAAACTAGCTAATCTTGCCTCCCTCTCTAAATTAATTCTTCCTTCAAGCAGGAATTGAATGCATTGTAATAAAAGAGAAATTCAGTGTTCTGGATGCATTAGAATGGCAGGAATATATGGCACTCAAAACTTGTAATTCTTGTTGTTTCCTTGTCTTATTTACATTGCAAAAAATATTTTGCCCTTTTCTCTTTCAGGGTGCATGAATTTCTTTTAATTAGAGCAATGTTCCCATTTTATAGACTTAATTCGGGTGCCTGTTGGTCACCTGAGTCTAGCATTTCCAGGACAATATTAGCATCCATCTCTAGTGTTCTAGAGCTTGCCAGAATTGATCTGTCTCTGGTCACAGCAAGCTTTGATTGCTGTAATGCACTTCATGGAAAACTGCCTTTGAGGAACGCTCAGGAACGTAAACCAATACAGAATACAGCCACAGGGCTGTTGTTGGGAATATATTATAATGAACGTAGTACCTCTGTGCTGCGAGTAGGGTTCCAGCTGCTGGTAGAGGCAATACTGGTAGATTTTGGGAGGCAGTTCCAGATGACAGTGGAGTTTGGGATAGATGTGATATAATTTTTGGGTGATTGGGTTTCCCCCAGTCTCTATGACTAGAGGAAATTCCTAGAGCATCATGATGGAGGCCATTTTTTCTCCTGTTCCTCAGTTTCTCAAGGGTGGGATATTGGAGCTGGGCCTAGGCAGTTTCCTGCCAGGCCTGGGCAATTGGGAAGCCTAGTTACAACTTATATATTGGGTTCTAGTTTTCCAGGCACAACTCAAAAGTGCTGGATTTGTTCTGTGAATCTATAAATAATCCGGCCTCAAGCTTGCTGAAGGACTGCCTGCTCCATGGGATTGCCATGTTCTTGCTTGGGGGCGGGAGATCTCCTGCCCCCTGTGGCCATTGCTTGCCAGCACTCCAATAGCTGGTGGGAGGGGAAAAAAAATTAAAACATCACTGTCAGTGGCATCAATCCTTTCTAGGAGTTGCCAGGAATTCTCCCCTCCCCCAGTCTCCAAAGGTTAGGGAGGTGGTGTCCAGTGATGGGCTTTTTGGGTGTGATGCCACACTGCCTTAGGATGTTCAGTCTGTTCTGTTTCTTTCATTGATAGGTTTTTGAAAAATATTTTTAATTGGTTGCTTGCCACTCTAAGCAATTCTTTTGGCATAAAAGCAGGCCAAAAATAATGCTGGAGAGATGCATGTGCATGTGTTGAATAATGGAGCCTCTTGCTATTGGCTCTATGGATCAGTGACAGAGCAAATGTTTTGCTTGCAGAAGGTCCCAGTTTCAATCCTTGTCTTCTGCTATTCAGAGTTCTCTGGTAGCACCGCCAGGAAGGGGCCCCTCTAGTTAAGACCCTGAAAAAATGTCTACCAGTCAGTTCACCCAATAAATCCAGAGGTATGTTGAACTTACAGTTGAACATTATTCTCTACTAGCTATACGCAAGAAAGAAAAGGGGATTTAATTAATATTAGTAGACATAACAGTAGAAGTAGTAAAACAAATCCAGGTACCTTAAAGTACAAGTGGTGGTTATTCCCCCTCGCAGTCCAATCACCTAACCTAGATGTAATTTCACATATTTGCATGAAGTAGAGGAGACAGGCATTGAGTGTGAAATTAGAATACATTGGTCAGTAAACCCTTGTTTCAAGAGAAAATGTTCAATACTGCTCTTAGTTTCTGCTTTAATTTGAAGTTTTAGAGGATCAATTAATAAATAAAGCCTGGCGGAAGTTCCAAATAAAGCTTGGCAGAAATTCCAGTTCATGTGGATTTTCTTTCTCCATGGAACTGTTAAGAAGTCTGTTTTTGCCAAATTGCTGTGCTGTACAGTGGAGCCCCATTAAAGATTGATTTTATTTGTGGCCTTTTTAAAAATTGCCTTACTCCCAGTCAGGGACTCAAGGCAAGTTATAATGTTAGTTAAGTAATCCATTTGGGTACCTATTTGTTGTTACGAAAGCTCATCGGAACAAAGTCTGAAAGATAGGCAAGGGGGGCTTTTTAGCCGTCAGGGAGCCATTCTACTAGGTAGGGAGTTGCTGCAGAAAACATCTTGAAGTTGGCATTAGCTGCCTTCTGCTGGTCTGCAAGATACAGGAGCTCTTTTTAGGTCAGGAATTTGCGAGTTTTTCCTCGAGGATACATGGCATTCATATTTGTAGCCATGTTCTTTCCCCCCTTTAAATTAAATTTATAAGCTTCAGTTTTTTAGGACCTTGGAGCTTTATGAAATTGTTTAAAATTCTTACATCTCACGAATGAAGCTGCAAGAACTGACAGCGCGGTCCTGTGCAGAGTTACTCCAATGTAAGCCTGTGGAAATCAGTGGACATACTTGAGTAACTTTGCATAGGATTGTGTGTGTTATGTGCTGTCAGGTTACTTCCCACTTATGATGACCCTATGAGTTCATGACCTCCAAAACACCCTGCCATTGACGGCCTTGCTTGGGGCTTGCGAACGGAAGGCCATAGGCTCAATCCATCTCATACTGGATCTTCCTCTACTACCTTCAGATTTTCCTAGCATTATTATCTTTTCCAGTGAATCTTGTCTTCTCATTATATGACTGGAACATATGAGGGAATTTCAGATTAAAATCAAAACATTTGACAGTGCAGACCATGAAAGGCTATGGACAGTTTTAAAAGAAATGGGTGTGCCACAGCATCTGATTGTTTTGATGCACAACTTGTTCTCTGGACGAGAGGCTAATGTTAGGACAGACTGTGGGGAAACCGAATGGTTTCCAGTTGGCTGAGGTGTCAGACAAGAGTGTATATTATCTCCTTAGCGGTTCAATCCATGTGCAGAACACAGAAGGAAAGACTGCACTCTTAATATTCTTGCTATTCTTGCACAAGTGTGCCTTACTTTGTGCTCTCGTTTGCATTCCTTTTGGAGAAAATTGACTTCAGGGCTCATGTGCATTTTTGCCTGCCCTTTTCATCTAGCTGATGAGCTCAGGCTTGACTTTGTGGTTTTTGAGGAAGGGATTCTTTGCTGTAATAATCTGGACAAATTGCATTTTTATTCCTCCCCCCCCCCCTTCTTGGAACGTGTCGACTTAGGTTTGAAGTGCCTTAGAATTTTTATTCCACAATCTGACTTTTTAAATGAGATACAAAACCCTTTTTGATTGTTCGAAGCATATTAAAGGCTGTCAGCTATTGACCCCGAGGGGAAACCTGGCTCCCTAGAAACTGCTGTAGGTGACTTTGAAGGCTGTACACTTTAAATTAATGCGAAGGGTGCTTGTTTATTTCTTGTATTTGATAAGCAATCTCAAAGGGCAGAGATGTGAAGTGAATTGAGGTTGTAACTAGCTGGTCTAACAAAAGATATTGCTGTAACCTGCTTGGTATCTCATAACTGTTGGCTCAATGTGTTGGCAGTAGTTTAGCTGATAAGGTTCTCAAGGTTTCTAGCATAGTTGTTTATCCCTTAACATGACTGCTGATTGTCTTCTGTTGCCCAACTCTGCACAAGACAGAATGGTTTATACATGGATTCTGGAAGAAACAAAAGCCTTTTAGGATAGGTGATTACTCCAGTTTGTTGTTGGCTTGACATGGTGGCATGGTAGGACATACCTTCAGTTATACTTTTACTTGGCAGAAGAAGAGAAGGCCGAGGTTACGTTAAAAGATCTACTGTTTTCTAAGGGAGTTGAAAGTATATGAGACTTTGACCACCAACTTTTGTTATGATTGAACCAGATTGCTGAGGTGGTAATGGTGGGAACCCTGTGGTATGGATTTTGGTGGGTCAGAGTTATTTAATTCTATAGTTCTGACATCACAAGATGTGAGGAGAGGCAGTGTGGTATAGTGGTTAAGAGCAGTGGACTCTAATAGGGAGAACCTGGTTTGATTCCTCTCTTCCACATGAAGCCTGCTGGGTGACCTTGGGTGAGTCACAGTTCTCTCAGAACTCTCTCAGCCTCACGTGCTTCACAGGGTGACTGTTGTGGGGAGAGGAAGGGGGTTGTAAGCTGCTTTGAGACTCCTTAAGGTAGAGAAAAGCAGGGTATAAAAAACCCAGCCTTCTTCTTCTAAGATATCAGAGGCGGTTAGTTCCGTAGAGTGTACCTGAAAACAACTTCATGTCAAAAGCTCACTCTTGACACATTTTTCCCAGCAAGGGCAGAAATGTGAAATCTTAATCAATCTTAATAAGTAATATTTTATTCAAAAAATCTCACAGTGCATCAAAGAAATCGTAGGAATGGCCCACTCCAGTAATGTGTCATTTGCGGATGTACTAAATGAAATCCCTTTTCCGTGAACTTATCTGTAAGAATTCTTGTGTCTGTAAGGTTTTAAGAATATTCTGTTAATTTTCTGATGAAAACAGGCATTTTGGCAATCAAAAGGGGCCTCCTTGCTGAAAGGTGATTAGATTAGGTTAGAGTCTGCTGCTCTTAATCAATACACCATGCTTGCTCTCAAGTGAAGGGGAGCTGCTAACTTTTTTGGGGGGGGGAGTTTTAAACTTGGTTGAAACGGTTTCTCTACCAGCTCCAATTAGTCATTCTAATGAACGTGTTTTCATCTGCGTGTGCTTGCATTTGTTTTGTCTGAACTACTTTTAAAATGCAGGTAATATCTCAATGCAATCCCAGGATAATTATGGCTACCCAATTTTGTTGAGTGCAGTGACTGTGATATGCTGATTCTCCTGTCTCTCATTTTTTAACAGAAACCTGAGCCACAACAAGTTGACAGAGATTGATCCTTCTGCCTTCTCTGGGCTGCTGAACCTGCAGGAGGTGTAAGTATTTCTCTGAAGAGCACTTGAGTCTCTGTCCCTTGTCGTCCCCCCCCCCTTCCAATCTGGCCAAGAAGACGAAAGGAAAAACGTATATAGTTTCCCATTACATGCTTCCATTGTACCATTCGCTTGCGTCAGCTGATTGAATCTGAGCTATTGTTTTTCTTTCACAGAGCACCTGTGTGCTGTCTTTCTGTGTCTCTTTTTTAAAATTAAGCAGTCAATTAGTAGAACATAACATCTCAATTAAACTGCAGCACAGTTATTGGAAATCTTTGGTGTTTGCTCCTTTTATCCCTGTCTCTCTGCGCTTCATGTTAGGATTAGCAAGAGTAGTTCAGGTAACCACACCTGGCAACGAGGATGCGTTTTTCTCCATCAAGGCAGAATGCACTTGGTTGTGACATCTGATGCTAGGCTGCCCCAAATCTCCCAGGAAACTCCCAGTGTAGTGTATTATGCAACAGAATACTTAATTCATTCTCCTCCTACCTTTTGTTTGCTGGCCTGAGAGGCAAGTTGGGAGATTTTTGCTCTGGCAGTGTGAGCAAAGATTGGGAAGCAATTGTTGTGGTTAGGGGAGCTAGTACAACCCCCTCCCCATAGTTACGGATTAAAAAAAAAATTTTTTTTTTAAAGTATTCCAAGCCAGAGGTCTCCATACATTTCTCTCAGTACTTCAGCTGTAGCATATTGTATTGAGAAATTTCATTGGTTATCCTCCTCATAGTAACTCCCCTAAAAACCACTGACCCCACTGTTGATAGGAGTTTCTTGAGTTCTTCTGTAACATTTTCAGAATCTTCATGTAATTCCCAATATCCTGTTATGCAGGATTGTGATGTGAAATGGAACCCCAGGAGGGCCTATGTAGATGTCTGGGGTCATCAGAGGAGGGGGCACAGCTTTGACCCAGTGGTACCCCTGCCCTTTAATTTCTTCACTGTGCACTGCCTTTTATTCCAGTGGTAACCCAGTTGCAGAGAGGGGAGCAGTAAAGGCTCCCTTGTTATAGAGAACAGAGATGTATTATAACTTGCTCAGGATCCTTGCAGTGCACAAACTTTTCCCTTGCTCACCTCCTACGTGTCATAAGTGTGAGCATTGAGCAGGCACAAGACAAAATGAGGACAGTGTCTTCTTAGAGTGGTGGACTGTGAGTAGTAATTCTTATTGCAAACTTAACCTGATTTCATGATTATGTTTGATTCTATTAAGAGCGGCCTGTGTCTTGTAGAGAGATTAAAACCAGGGGCTGTGTTAATAAATTTATTGTGTTCCTTTATTTTTTTGTGTTTTTTAATTACTCTGTTTCTTCCCTCCTCTTGGACCTCAAGGTGGCATACAAAAAAAAGAAAAAAAGAAAAGAAAGAAAAAAGACTAACAACAGCAATCATAATTATATTTATGGGCCAATAAATGTAATTTTACCCCTTCAGCTACTCTTCTAAAAATCTGTCTCTGAGGTCCACCGTCATGTGCTAGGGTCTGATTTGGCTAAAGCATCCTGAACTCTTACAGAGATAGTCAGGGGTGGAGCACCACTCTATTTCAGCTCTTAGCTCTACTGCCTTCTGAGCTGGGGCCCTAAGCTGGTACATCTTCCTCGGCCTCCTCCCTCCAGCCTTTTAAAGGCCCTAGTCCTATCTGGGGCAGGCCCTGTGGCCTCCCTCTACCTAGAAGCTCCATGAAGGTGTGGCCAAGCCCATAAGGGACCAAAGGCTGCCTTGGAGCTATCTCTCCCGTGCTTCTATCCTTTGTCATCCCCAGGGTGGAGCCACCAGAGAGCTGATTGTGAGATAGTTGGTGGTTAATGGGCCAGTTATCCCTAATCAACTGGCTGGCATTAGATCTTTACAGGATGCGCCCATGGTCCAACTGGACCTGGTATGCTGGGTTTGATGCTGTGGGTTGCCAAGAGAGAAATAGGTCTGATTCGTTCCCCTCATCCCTCAGATAATCCTGTTTTGTTGGGCTTCCAATGTTGTTTCTTTCGAAGAACATAAGAAGAGCCCTGCTGGATTAGACCAAATAGTCCCATCTAGTACAGCATCCTGTCTCACACAGTGACCAACCAGTTCCTCTGGACAGCCCACAACAGGGCATAGAGGTCGAGGCCTTCCCCTCATGTTGCCTTCTGGCTCTGGAATTCAGAGGCTTAGTGCCTCTGAATGTGGAGGTTCCCCTCAGTCACCATGGCTAGTAGCCATTGATAGACTTGTCCCCCATGAATCTGTCTTTTAAAGCTGTTTATTCCTGTGGCCATCACCGCATCCTCTGGCAGTGAATTCTGCATTTTAGTCACTCTCTGTGTAAAGCAGTATTTTATTTTGTCTGTCCTGAATCTATTGCCCATCAGCTTCATTTGATGTTCTCAAGTTGTAGTATTTTGGGAAAGGGAGAAATTTTTTCTTTGTCAAGTCTCTATCCCAATGTATAATTTTATAAACCTCTATTGTGTCCTCCCCCAGTCATCTCTTTTCTAAACTGAAAAGTCCCAGACTCTTCACCCTTTCCTCACAGGGAAGGTTCACCAACCCCCTAATCATCTTTGTTGCCCTCCTGTGTACTTTTTCCAGCTCTGAAAAGTTACTGTACTGAAGATTACTGTTAGTTGATGTGACTTAGGGGAGCTTACTTTTTTTCTCATGGGAAGGGGCTATTAGAGAAAGTTTTGTATGTCATAAGTCCCAGTTAGAAAAAGGTGAAGGCATCAGGAAAAGAGGAAGACCCAACATGAGATGTATTGACTCAGTCAAGGAAGCCACAGCCCTCAGTTTGCAAGATCTGAGCGAGGCTGTTAAAAACATTTTGGAAATCATTAATTCATAGGGTCCCCATAAGTCAGAAGTGACAAGTCCCAGGTTCTGTCCCTGGCATCTACAGTGACAGGCAGTATTGGGAGAGGCTCTTCTGTGCCCGAGGTCATGGAGAGTCATTTCTCGTCGGACCGGACTGTACTGAGTTAGATAGACCACTAGTCTGGCTGTGTTTGAGGCAGCTTAGTCTGTGCATATATATTCCATTTGCCCACCTGAGATCTCACAGGGTTTTTGATCAGGACAGAGGGACAGCATTCAGGTGACCTGCCTATTATTAAAAGTGGAAAGAACTTTCAGTCCCATCCTATGAGAGCATTTGGACTGTACTCGCCAAACGTTAAATGATCTGCATTTGGTAATTTCATTTATTGGCCAAAATAAAAAAAAGTGACCCAAAATCTCAGTTTTGTCTTGGGTTTTTTTGAAGGCAAGAACCAGTAGTCAGTGTGCTGGGTCAATTGCTTCTGCACCTGGTCGTTTAAAAATAAATAATAAAAGTGAGTACTAGTTATAGCAACTGTGACTGGAAGCTCTCTTTCTAACCCTTTGATCTCACTATTCTGTGTGGTAAGAAGGGGAGGTGGGAGAGCTACTCAGTATAAAATATTTACAGCCCATTTGCCTGCGAATGTCATGCTGAAATGGATCCTGCTCAAAAATAGCACAGTTCTCTTGAGGATTCACTGAAAGGCACTTAGGGTTTTTTTCCCCTACTTTTTTTTTTTGCAAAATGGGAGATGTTTGGGAAAAGAGCCTTACTCAATTTACCATTCTCTCATTTCATGCAAAAACAATAGCAGAATATCAAATGCGTTTCATGATGTACAATCATCTTCTTTTCAAGTTACAAAACAGGAATAGAAAACGGGAGCAGGGCTTTTTTAGGCTAGAGCTATAATTTAGGGAGCCACTGGACAATGGCACCCCGTGTTCAGTTCTCCCTCCAACCCACAATGTTCAGAATCACCTCTCTGCATCGTGATAGTTGTCACATTGCAACTGCACCATTCACTGCCGATTGTAACATGGGGTTAATCGTTGTAAATGTTACAGAGACTAGTGAAAGAACTCTACACGGGGATGCAGTTTTTAGTTTTCAGGTGTTATGCCTACCATATAGTTATAATTTTGCAAAGCTAATGCAATTGCACCTGCTTGCTTTACCTTACCTGTAGCTGTAGTAGCACTTTCTGTAGCCTCATATGAGATCATTTTTGGCAGTCCTTCATAATAAAAAGAATGAGATGTGATCAGTATATATTTGTTATGACAGTGAGCTGGGGCATTACAGCAGTAAAAAGCATTGCAGAAATTGCCAAGATAATAGAGGTTGTGGGGCTCATAGGAAAAACTTTATGTAATGTGCAAACCAAACTAGAAAGATGTCTTTGTGTTATATTCAGGTTTTCATTACCGTTGTTAAAAACATAACCACTGTTAAAATTTTATTGCAGATAAAGTAAGAATGGATTCTAATAAATCCTAAAGGTCCTTATTATGAAGAAAACTAATAAAATAATAAAGCTATGCTAATGTAGATACTTTGTGGAAAGTGTAAAGATGGAGAAGACTTCTACACCCCAAGAGTAACAATATCTGTGCCCAAACCTGGATAGCCCAGGCAAGCCCAGTTTCATTAGATCTTGGAAGCTAAGCAGGGCTGACCCTGGCAAGTATATGATTGGGAGACCTCCAAAGAATATCAGGGCCGGGAGGCAGAGGCAGACTGCATGTCCTTTATGCCTCAGTAGGAGTCGCCAGAGGTCACCATGTCTTTTAGGCACAGGCACACACGCACACACAAAAGCAAAAAAGGAATAACAGTATCTGCAATAGGCTAATAAATGTGTTTTAATGTATCATACTAAAGTACATGCTGGGAGGTAGGTCACTTCATGTTTGGCTGAGATCCTGAGAACATCCAGTAGAGACCCTCAAGTTGAAAGTGCTTCTCTTGACACCTTTTTTTAAATGTAGACACACTTAAATAACATTTATTTCATTTGTTACATATCTAGAATAATAAATTGTATGGCATGTTACTCAATTTAAAATGTTTGACTTGGATCCACCAGAGCATTTCTGTGGATTGAATGATTTCTGTCAGCGGAGCACAACTTTTATCTCCCCTCCCCTTCCACTGTAGTCCAAAATGCGCCCCCCATGCTGTTCCTCTTGGACACGGGATCCCCAGGAATGGCATTTTGGGCTGCAGCTGGAGTAGAGAGGTGAGAAAGTTGCACTAATTAATTAATAATTAATGTAGTATAATGTAGTAAAGCTAGGAGATCTGAAAATTATCTGGCAGTCTTAAGTTCTAGCTCATTAGTGTCATGCACCACCAGGTGGTGAGTGACACTTTTTTTGGGCTGAGAGAGCTGTGACTGACCCAAGGTCACCCAGCTGACTTCATGTGGAGGAGTGCGAAATTGAACCCAGTTCTCCAGGTTAGAGTCCGTTTCTCTTAACCACTACACAACTCTGGCTCTTAAAGTTGCACTGTGCATAGAAGTCTGTCTGGATGTGCAGTGGTGGATACAATCCAGCCAGTTAAGTTGCTCTCGAGATTGATGGGTGGAGACACAAACCCAGAATTTTCCCCAACTCAGCTCTTCCTTTCTTGCCATCAACAGTTTATTTTTGTATGTATCCTGTCTTTTCCTGAATGAGCTCAAAGCATTTCATGAAAAGGTATCCAATGGTATCCATAGCAATAGTAAAACAATCAACTGTAAAAAGAACCCCACAGCAGTATCATTTAATCCACTCACAGCCCACCAGTCACTGAGGTTCTGTGGGAACACTAAGGTACAGTGTCTTCACACCTTGACCTTTTTCATCAGAATGATTTCAGAAATTTTTCATATTGCTAGAATATGTTATTGGAACTAAACATTCACAGGTATGCATATCGTGCAGGCAACTTCTTACTGGCTTGATGCTGGTTATTTTCTGCCATATACCCTGTTTCCCCGAAAATAAGACCTACCCTAAAAATAAGCCCTAGCAGGATTTCTATGCATTTGTGGTATAAGCCCTAGTGTGTCTTCTTGAGAAAAAATAAATATAAGACAGTGTCTTATTATCGGGGAAACACGGTATATGAATTATACTAGATAAATGTTTACATTTAGATAAATGTATAAGTTATTGCTTATACTGTACCATTTTTTAAACTGAAGAGTGTCTGGCATCTGAAGATTTTTCTAGAGTTTTACTTCATTTTCTTTCTCCTTCACACTCCTCCTTTTGGGATATCACAAGCAGTAGAAAAACAAAATGGCTTTTAAGCTAGGTGTCCCCCCAAAAAAAACATAAAGGGTTTTATCTGTGAGACCCAATCATACATTTCTTTGCTAGACTTAGAAACCACTGTCGCATCCTGAAGCAGGAAGAAACCATCTTTTGTTCTTACATTTTTTGGGTTTTCATTTGCTGGTTGAGAGGGTGAAGGGCACACAAGAAGGCACACAGGAAACCAGGGAGTTTTCAAGCTGCCAGACAGGCAACTGTTATTATGGTAATTAATTGGCTAATTCAGCATACAAACAAGGGCTCTTCAAACCAGGAAGGGAGCCTGTTAAGTGACCCAGATCTGCTTTCACTCAGTGAGAGAATTCAAACATTCTGCCACTGAGAGGGATGTACTTCTGTCTCTGATAGCAGAGCCCCTATAATGGGAAGAAGGGGAGCTGCTACACAACTGCCTGTTTATTTGTGCTCCTTGGAAGGGGTCATATATACTAGTGTCCGAGTGTGTTCCCTGGGCATTTCTTTTAAGTTGTCTAGTTTGGGTCTGGTTTGAATGCGAGGGCTTTAGAGCATTT